>NW_023995313.1:0-30000 GCF_015586225.1 Lucilia sericata | reverse complement strand
GTTTTTTTTTTTACTTTTCAATTTCCTTTCAGTTGTCTAAATGGAGCGAAGTGAAAGCCAACGAAGAAGGCGGTACGTATAAAAATGCAAATAAAGTTTATTCACATTTTGCCAATCTTTTCATCTTATTTGCCATAAATTAAATATTATTAATATTTCAAAACAATACAATAGGCAATAATAATAAAAATAAAAAAGAAAAAAAACGCCACTCTTTTCAATATTTTAAACAATATTTTGGCATAATTAAATAAACAAAATGTTTTTTGTTTCTATTTTCTTTGGGGGGAAAATTTTCGATGAAAATTTAAAAATTGTTTAACAATTTTTCTCATGCAATATTAATTATATGATTAAAAATGTCTTAAACAAATTTACAATATTTAAATTTACACAAACATTTTGTTTTTTTTATTTATTTTGCTTTTTTTGGAGGAAGTGGGTTAATTTATTATAGGTGCAAATGATAGTAATTGAGGATATATGTATAAATAAAAAGTAATTTGATAAATTTTTAATTAAACAAGTGGTGGTCGAATTTTAATATTAACATCCTCTTTAAATTTACTTTTATTTCGTTTGTTTTTTCTAAAAAGAAGTGTACCTATAACTATATCCTTTACTATAGCTATTCCAAAACAATAGCTAAACTATTTTATGGCAATTTAAGAGTGCGGCATTTCAAAGTGTATGTGATGGAAGTAATTTTTCTATATATTATAGAAATTATAATGCAGTATAAGTTTTTAAGATTTTTTTCTTTTCTATTCACTTGATTTATGGTAAAAATAATAATGATGTTGATTTTAAGTGCAAAAATATTTCAAAAAACTTCTATTTTCATCTTCATCTTAAGCATCTAGTGCCATATTTTCTTACAGACTGATTTTGCGGATCATAGTACTATTTTCTCAACTAAACTAATGTGTATTGTCGGCCAGTAAATGGCAGACGTATTGTTCATTATTATTTCTTTTTTCAGTTTTTTTTTCCATTTTCCAGGTCAATCAATAAAAGGATAACAAACTATACAAGTTTTGTTTTGTGTTCTTTTTCTGTTAATACTTAAAAATTCTTGGTGAATAGTTTCGAGTATGTGAATACGATGAGAGTTGAATATTATTTAAGTTAAATTGTACTGAGCTGTGCCATCGGCTTTCAATTGTTTACAGAATGATGTAGCAAATCCAAATAGTCCAGTCTGTAGACTAGTCTGTAGTCCAGATTATAGATTAGACTATAGACCAGATAACAGGTAAGGCTATAGTCCAAACTATAGACTAGACTATAGTCCAGATTATAGATAAAACTCTAGTCCAGAATATATACTATAATAAAGTACATGCTATAGTCTAGGATTTAGTCAAGATTATAGAATAGACAATCGTTCAAAATATAGACTATAGTCCAGACTATAGATTAAACTATAGTACTGACTGTAGATTAATCTATAGTTCAGACAGTAGATTAAACTATAATCCAGACTATAGTTTAGACTATAGACTAGACTAGACTATAGTCCAGACTGTAAAGAAGGTTATTCTTTAGACTATATCCTGGACAAGACTTTAGTACAGATTATGGACTGTAGACCAGACTTTAGGCTAGACTATAGTCTAGACTGTAGGTGAGACTATGATCCAGACTATAGACTAGATTATGGACCAGATTATTGATAAGGCTATATATAGTCTAGACTATATAATATACTTTTGTCTAGACCATAGATTAGACTATAGTCCTGTCTATAGATTAGACTATAGTCCAGACAATATATTAGACTGTAGTCCAGACTATGGACTAGATTGTAGTCCACATTACGGATAAAACTTTAGTCCAGACTAGATACTATAATATAGTACATGCTATAGTATAGGCTATAGTCAAGATTATACACTAGACAATCGTCAAAAAATATTAGATTTTAGATTAAACTATAGTCCAGACTATGGATTAGACTATAGACTATTGTCCAGAATATAGACTAGAATCTAATCCAGGCTGTACGCTAGACTATACACTGTAGTTCCTATACTATAGACTAGACTGCAGTCAAAACTTTATACCTATAAAAGTAGACTATATAGTCCAGTCTATAGACTAGTTTACATTCCAGACTATAGACTAGACTATAGTCCATAATACAGACTATAAAGTAGGCCTATAAAAGTAGACTATAGTTCAGATTATAAACTAGTATACTATAGTCCAGAGACTTATTTATTATACATCTTTTTGGTCGAAAGATGTAATCAGTATAATATAATTGTCACAAGTCCAGATATAAAGTTTCTTATGTTTCTTTATAAAAGTTTCTTTATAAAAGCATGTCGAAACTTTCTATATGAATTTTTTGTAATTTTTTCTTAAATCCACTTTAGAAACCATTACTAACCTTAACAAGATTTCCCATCACTGACATGCAACCAATATGTGGTATATATAGGTAAATAGTAAAAAAGCCTGTAGTCACGACCTATGCCAACTTTTCTAATATTGGTATAGTTCAACTCTTCTTACAAACACATGTTTTCTACTATAAATAAATTGGTAAAGAGAAAAAAAGTTCATTGCACGACAATAATAAAGACACGTACGAACATTTTTTTTGATAAACAATAAAAAAGTTAGAGTTTTTTTGAAATTTTATAGATTCCTTAAGAGAAAATGCACACTTACATACATATGTATGTAAAAAATAGGGAAAGTTTTTGATTAAAATAAAATTTGTCTTTATATATTAAATATTAACTTAATAAAAATATAAAAAAACATGTTTGGTTATATAAGAAAGTTTTTTAATAAAAAATCTGTCACAAATTTGTTTCAGAATAAAAAAAAACTGTTCATATGTATGTTTGCCTATTTTATGTTCATATTTGACTTTTCTTGCTGTCAAAGTTTCATAAGATATTGGTTTGTTTTGCTGTTGAATTTTAATCTCTACTAGTGTCAATGTCATTTAAATGCCAAATAGTGATAAATAATTTTCTAGTTGTTGTGGTTGTTGTTTATCTACAAATAACATCATTGTCATAGTTTTTACTTTGGATATTTTTAAGGGGACCAACTAGGATAGTTGACGTTTACTTAATAGAATAATTTTAATAGATTGATTGCTAAAATAATCGGATAAAAATAAGCTTTTCGAATCAAACATTCGATTTTTGAAGGATAAGATAAAAAAATTACAAATTGTCAGACTATAGGCAATATTAGAGACTAGAATATTGTATAGACTGTAGTCCAGACAATAGGCTAGACTATAGTCCAGAGTATAAACTAGACTAGATAATAGAATAGTCTATAGACTATACTATAGTCTATAGTCTAGTCTATAGTCTAGTCTATAGTCTAGTCTATAGTCTAGTCTATAGTCTAGTCTATAGTCTAGTCTATAGTCTAGTCTATAGTCTAGTCTATAGTCTAGTCTATAGTCTAGTCTATAGTCTAGTCTATAGTCTAGTCTATAGTCTAGTCTATAGTCTAGTCTATAGTCTAGTCTATAGTCTAGTCTATAGTCTAGTCTATAGTCTAGTCTATAGTCTAGTCTATAGTCTAGTCTATAGTCTAGTCTATAGTCTAGTCTATAGTCTAGTCTATAGTCTAGTCTATAGTCTAGTCTATAGTCTAGTCTATAGTCTAGTCTATAGTCTAGTCTAGTCTATAGTCTAGTCTATATAGACTAGACTATCGTCCATTCTATAGTCTAGACTATTGTCAAGACTATAGACTAGACTATAGTCAAGACTATAGAGTAGACTATACTCCAGACTATCGTCCAGACTATAGACTAGACCATAATCAGGACTATAGACTAGACTATAGTCCAGACTATAGACTAGACTATAGTCCAGACTATAGACTAGACTATCTTCCAGACTATAGACTAGACTATTGTCAAGACTATAGTCTAGACTATAGTCAAGACTATAGAGTAGACTATAGTCCAGACTATAGACTAGACTATAGTCCAGACTATAGACTAGACTATAGTCCAGACTATAGACTAGACTATAGACTAGACTATAGTCTACTCTATAGACTAGACTATTGTCAAGACTATAGAGTAGACTATAGTCAAGATTATAGTCTAGACTATAGTCTATAGTCAAGACTATAGACTAGACTATAGTCCAGACTGTAGACTTTACTATAGTCTAGACTATAGACTAAATTATGGTCAAGAGCGTTGTTCAGTCCAAATACGAGTGGATCCCAAAATAAAAGTGTTATAACAATGCTACAAGCGATATAGTTGGTCATGTCCAACTGAAAGGACTAAAACAATAAGTGACTCACCTTAATTTATAACCCTTTATTTTTACTCCCACAATTTCAATAATATTCTACTCACTGAATTTATATGTATGTATAATATTTGTAAATACACACATACACGCCCTTACAGTCGTAAGTGGATTTGTGTACTATATAATTTTTTAATATATGCAAAAAATGCAACAATTGACCCAGATTTATGTATAAAGCAAAAAAAAAAAAAAAAAAAACAACAACAACAACAAAACTATCCAATACAAATACAACATGTATAGAATAGGAATAAAAATACTTTGAAAATACAGTTTCAATGTTCTTCAATGAAAAGATGAGGTGTTCATTTGTTACTTTACATATGTATTGACTGGCAGACAGACGCTTAACCCAATAACATCTTAATAAAATATTCGAAATGTTATAGAATTTCAAAATTTTATAGTTTTCTATAAATTGTAATCAATTGTTGTTTTATTATTGGTCACTTAGGGATTTTAATGTGGTGAAAAATTCAATTATTTATATATCAATCATAACTTTTGATAATTTGTTATATTTAGAGAAGAGAAGTCATTAAGTTTATATTGTTGATTTTTTGGGGTTTTTCAAAATAAATACTACATAAATATTTACAATAATCCCGGCAAAAACTTGGTAATGAAATGCAATTGCCAATTGATCAAAAATGTGAATGATGATTGTTGCGCAAAAATATACAGATATCGGGAAGAAGTTCAGATCAACAGATTTTATTGTAATAACGAAAGATCAGTGAAATTCACCTGAAGTTGCTACGTTGTACAAGTGAATCAATAGAATTGGATACTCTATTTGCATCCTCTACTGTAAAGGATGAAATATGTAGTTCCAAAATAGACTTTCAAGTTCCGGTCCATATATGAGAGTTGTATAAGTGTATCGCATGGATTAAGAGGATCGCATGGAGTGAAGTATGTTAAAAAGACGAGACACTTGAATGTTTCTTTCGCCATTTGAAAAATGTATTTAGTCCAGTCGTGGATGTATATCGAGCCCTAGAGATATCCACTTAACTCGCGACAATATGGTGAATCGTGTGACACCATTTTTTCGATACGATGATCATTTAATACGAATGACGTACTGCTGGCGCATTACTGTATTTGACAAAGTGGAACTTTAGCATACTTTCCATGACATTGGAAAGGTCTGAATATATTGCAAATGTACGAAAATTATCATGGTTGTTAGGCTCCTCCGTTTCAGAAATTGACATTACATTAGCAACCTTTCAATATGCACGATATTTGTAATTAACTAATGTTCGAGCTAGCTTCAAAGAGTACTGCTTCTAGAACATTTGGTCCAGGGGACTTATTTATGTTAAGATCGATTAAAACTCTTTAACGTTATCCGCTCGAAACAATATATATTTGTCATAGTTTTCGATTCCCTTTTCGAACTCCAGCAGTGGTTGATCTCTTTCTGACAGTCGAGAATTATTTGCAAATAACTCAGGTTAGCTTTATCAACCGGGTCATCTTTGAAAAGAGTCAGAATTAAAAAACCAGCTCTAGACGA
The DNA here is from genome assembly GCF_015586225.1 of Lucilia sericata. Classification (NCBI taxonomy): domain Eukaryota; kingdom Metazoa; phylum Arthropoda; class Insecta; order Diptera; family Calliphoridae; genus Lucilia; species Lucilia sericata. Next base: position 24,162 of record NW_023995313.1, on the reverse strand, counting down.
ACCACCCCTAATAACAGTAAAAATCGTATCACTAAGTCGCTGCTCATGTAGAACTTTTTCGCGTCGTATTACTCTGGCATAAGAACTTTTATCTAGGTCGATTGATCGATTGATTTGATAGCCTTAGAAAACAACAATTATTTAAATGTACAAGTGTCAATCAGAAATGGACTTAAATTTCAAATAACTAACTCATAACCTCTCAAACAATGCATATTATTTCGATTTATGAACCGATAATACTCCAAAAGAAATTTTAAACTATTTTTCCTATAATTAGCTCAAAATTAGACAGACCCATATCAAAATTATTGGATATATATATTTCACAAACACTGAGGTCAGGATTTTCAATCGCTGGTAGGGAACTTAGGACTATTCCTACACCACTAAAGTGGTGTAGGGTATATTGGATTTGTGCTGATGTTTGTAACATACAAAAATATTCGTCCTAGACCCACCTTAAAGTATACCAATCGGCTTAGAATCGTTTTCTGAGTCGATTAAGCTATGTCCGTCCGTCTGGCTGGCTGTCCATGTAAACCTTGTGCGCAAGGTACAGGTCGCAATTTTCAAGATAATGAAATTGGATTTGGCACGCACGTTTTATTTGACCTAAGGACGAAGCCTATTGAAAATGGTTAAAATCGGTCCATTATTTCACCTAGCCCCCATACAACAGAACCCCCCGAAAAGGGCTTCTGAGCTCATAATTATGTTAAATATACAGATATATCGATAAAATACGGCACAACTAAGTTTTATAGAAGTCTTGATGACCCTGCCAAATTTCATAAAGATCGGGCCACATTTGACCCTAGCTCCCATACAAAGTCCCCTTCAGAAAATTACTTGAATGTCCCAAATTAGCTTATAAACACAAATATCGCGATGAAATTCAGCACAATAAAATATTATGTCAATATAAATATATTCACAAAATTTTATCGGGCTTGGTCCATTTTTGCCCCTAGCCCCCATATAAAGCCTCTTTCAGAAAATTAGTTTTTCATCCATAAATTGCTTAAATGTATCGGAACAAGGGAATATTAAAGATAAATGCTTTATTATGAAAAATAAATCACATTTAATATTCATAACTGGTGTAGGGTATCATATGGTCGGCCACGCCCGACTATAATTTCTTACTTGTTTTTATTGATCTTGTATTCAATCCATTGATATGCATCGACTGAGAGGTCCTATATGAGATTAATTTTTTTTGGGGGCATAACTACCTAATTTCGGGTTATATTGGAAAAAATATATATAGGTGATCTATTCAAATCGCACTTAGTCACATAATGAGGAATTTTTTGTTGTCACACAGTGTTATTAGAAATAAATTAAACTTGTTCTTCTCTCAATAAATTAAACTTGTCAGTGTGGAAAAATGTTAGAATTCATATGTTGTTCAAGATCTCTAAAGAAATACAAGGTTAAACACATCTATGTACGTATATGCAACTGCCATAAAAATAATCTAATGTAGCAGATAAACCTTGAATTAAATATGCGTAAAAATGACTTCTCAATTATTATTTGCTTCCTTCTAACGAAATTGGAAAATAAAGTTCAATAATACAAATCAGATTTTAAATTAATCTGTTGCAAATCTTCCACCATTCAATCAGAAACATCAACATTATCAACAGCATAATCAATGTCATGTAGCAAGATGTTTGGTAGTATGTATGTATGTGTAATCGTATGAAATCTTAAAGATCCTTGATAATATTACGATTAAGTAGTTATTTTGTTGGTTTTTCATTTTCTGTGTTTTTATTTTGCAGAAGAAGGAAAAAAATTACATTTTGTCAGCCCGGCACGCAGGAAATCAGTGTTGGCACCAATCTTAAGTAAAATCAAAAATGGTACTGATGCTAACAGTGGTAGTGGTGGTGGCAGTGGAGGTGCTGGTTCCGATACTGAAAAGAAATCCAATGGCACCGACAGTACGGGACATATTAGTGTGCAGATAGAACCGGCTAAAAGGGTCAAGGTAAATAAAATGTTTGCAATTTTATATACAAATACATACAGACATACATAAATACATATGTATGTATGTATGTATGTATGTATGTATGTACATTTTGTTAGCTTCGTTTGCAGCGATTGAATATTGTAAAAGTTGATGTGAAGCTGTATAGTAGTGACCTGACCTTCAGGTCTACGATTTGTGTATCTTTAACTTTGCACACCCAGACAACAACACACACACACCTTCTTTAAATACAAAACAGAAAACTAAACGAAAACTTTTCTTCTTTTTACTCCCTTATTTAGCGCCACAGTATACACGGCATGATGGAGGAGGAGAATTGTATAAGGCCTCATCAGGAAATACGTCAATTGACATTGGAAGAAAAGAAATTTCTGTTGGCGGTAGAACGTGGTGATATGGCAGGTACACGTCGTATGCTGCAAAAAGCCCAAGATACCGACAACATCAATATCAATTGTGTAGATCCTTTGGGCCGTACCGCTCTACTAATGGCCATTGATAATGAAAATTTGGAAATGGTCGAACTGTTGATTAACTATAATGTAGACACTAAAGATGCTTTATTACATTCCATATCGGAGGAATTTGTGGAGGCTGTGGAAGTTTTATTGGATCATGAGAATGTCACCTTTCATAGTGAGGGAAATCATGTGGGTTCTTAGGATTTTTTTATCTTTAGTTATTGTAATAAATAATTAGCTTATCTTCCTTTAGAGCTGGGAATCTTCTTCGGAGGATACCTCTACCTTTACACCCGATATAACACCCCTAATATTGGCTGCTCATCGTGATAATTATGAAATTATAAAAATTTTACTAGATCGTGGTGCTGTTTTACCCATGCCTCATGATGTGCGGTAACTAAGATTTTAGTTTAATATGAGATATCCTTTTCGTTATGTTATCCTTTCCTTTTCCTAGCTGTGGCTGTGATGAATGTGTTCAATCTCGCCAAGAAGACTCTTTACGTCATTCGCGCTCACGCATTAATGCCTATCGTGCATTGGCCAGTCCAAGTCTGATTGCCTTGTCGTCTAAGGATCCTATTTTAACTGCATTTGAATTGTCTTGGGAATTGAGACGTTTAAGTTTTTTGGAACATGAATTTAAGGTTTTAGAAGAAATTTAATTTTGTAAAATTTTTATGTAATTTTTCAAAATTTTTAGAATGAATATCAGGAATTGCGTAAACAATGCCAGGATTTTGCTACCGCTTTACTAGATCATACACGTACATCTCATGAATTGGAAATTTTATTAAATCATGATCCTACCGGTCCAGTTTATGAACATGGTGAACGTATGCATTTAAATCGCCTAAAATTGGCCATTAAACTCAGGCAGAAGAAGGTAAGAACAATACTTATAGGAAACCAGCATTTCCCAAGTCCACTAGATCCAAACTAGTTGGAGCAGACTTTATTCGACTAGGAGGGAGGGGATTTTATTCGTCCAGAGTAAAATCATTTCATCTGGAAGTTTCGGATTCATAGAACTAGAACTGACTGGAGGAGAGTAGAGAAGAGTACAGTGGAGTTACTTAGTAAGTTACTAATTAGTTAGGTAGATAGATAGATAGATAGATAGATAGATAGATAGATAGATAGATAGATAGATAGATAGATAGATAGATAGATAGATAGATAGATAGATAGATAGATAGATAGATAGATAGATAGATAGATAGATAGATAGATAGATAGATAGATGATAGATAGATAGATAGATAGATAGATAGATAGATAGATAGATAGATAGATAGATAGATAGATAGATAGATAGATAGATAGATAGATAGATAGATAGATAGATAGATAGATAGATAGATAGATAGATAGATAGATAGATAGATAGATAGATAGATAGATAGATAGATAGATAGATAGATAGATAGATAGATAGATAGATAGATAGATAGATAGATAGATAGATAGATAGATAGATAGATAGATAGATAGATAGATAGATAGATAGATAGATAGATAGATAGATAGATAGATAGATAGATAGATAGATAGATAGATAGATAGATAGATAGATAGATAGATAGATAGATAGATAGATAGATAGATAGATAGATTAGATAGATAGATAGATAGATAGATAGATAGATAGATAGATAGATAGATAGATAGATAGATAGATAGATAGATAGATAGATAGATAGATAGATAGATAGATAGATAGATAGATAGATAGATAGATAGATAGATAGATAGATAGATAGATAGATAGATAGATAGATAGATAGATAGATAGCTAAATACGATCTCCTAACCTACGTAGGCCTGTCGTGTTCTGAGTTTTGAGATCTCAGATTATAGTCGACTAGATCTAACTGTAGAAGAGTCTACTTCATCCACTTCATTCGGATAGAGTAAAGTTGTATTGTGCGATTAAAGTAGTGAACACAAATTTTAAAAATTTGATCTTATCTTTGAAATTTCTTTAAAATTTCAGTTCGTTGCCCATCCTAATGTTCAGCAACTTTTAGCTAGTATATGGTATGAAGGATTACCCGGATTCCGGCGCAAAAATATGGCCCTACAAGCATTGGATATAATAAGAATAGGTATTAGAACAAATATAATTTCAATGATTTCTTTGAGCTAACTTTAGCTTACACTTTAGGCATGATGTTTCCAATATTTTCATTGGCCTACATATTGGCACCTTACTCCAGTATTGGACAAACTATGAGAAAACCTTTTATAAAATTTATATGTCATAGTGCCTCATATTTTACATTCTTGTGTAAGTATTGAATATAAAAATTGAAATTTGTCAAGAAACCGATAAAATCGTTTAACTTTAGTTTTATTAATGTTGGCTTCACAACGTATTGAGACGTTTATTGGTGGCTGGTGGTTTTGGTCCGATTCAAATTCTATGGTACACGAGGAAGAAGAATTGCCCACTAAAAGAGGAGCTAAGCCCACATTTATAGAATGGTTAATATTATCTTGGGTTAGTGGTAAGTTGATATTTAATTAACTTTTTTGTTTGCGTAATAATAAAATTTTATCATAATTTCCCAAAATTTTAGGTTTAATATGGAGCGAAGTAAAACAATTGTGGGATGTAGGTTTGCAGGAGTATTTAAATGATATGTGGAATGTTATAGATTTTGTTACCAATTCACTGTATGTGGCTACGGTGGCCTTGAGGGTCGTATCATTTTTTCAAGTACAAAAAGAAATGATAACTAATCCACATGCTACCGATCTACCGCGTGAGCGTTGGGATACCTGGGATCCAATGCTTATATCGGAAGGTCTCTTTAGTGCGGCCAACATTTTCAGTAGCCTCAAATTGGTTTACATATTCTCGGTAAATCCACATTTGGGACCACTGCAGGTGTCATTGTCACGCATGGTCATGGATATTATGAAATTTTTCTTTTTGTATGTTCTGGTCTTATTTGCTTTTGGCAGTGGTTTAAATCAATTGTTGTGGTGAGTATTTGAAAATTTATATTTTTATCTAAAGAGAAATCGGAAAAATGTTTGTATCAGGTATTATGCTGATTTGGAAAAGAAACGCTGTCCTGAGGTTTCCCCTCATAATGTTTTGATCAACTTAAATGGTACCACAGATCCTAATGCTTGCATAGTGTGGCGCAGATTTTCCAAGTAGGTTTTGTAGTAATTTAAAAGTATTTCTAGGGTGTAAAGTTGTTTTTGTTTCTTTGTACCAGTCTTTTCGAGACCACACAAACTCTATTCTGGGCGGTGTTTGGTTTAATCGATTTGGACAGTTTTGAATTGGATGGCATTAAGATTTTTACCCGTTTCTGGGGCATGCTTATGTTTGGCACTTATTCTGTGATTAATATAGTGGTTTTATTGAATCTCTTAATAGCCATGATGAATCATTCCTATCAATTGATATCGGTTAGTAAACGATATCTTAAACTTCTTGAATTGAACTAGATTATAAATTTAGTTTTTACTTTTAGGAACGAGCTGATGTTGAATGGAAATTTGCTAGATCTAAATTATGGATTAGTTATTTTGAAGAGGGTGGCACTTGTCCACCTCCTTTTAATATAATTCCCACGCCAAAATCCATATGGTATGCATTTAAATGGTCTCGAAGAGTGTTTTGTAGTGGTTCCTCGGCAGCCAGAAGGGAACATCTTAAGACAATAAGGGTAAGCAAAAAGATATAGAAGAAACTTAAAACTTTTGATATAATATTGCTTAATTTTTTTCTACCTTAGCGCAAAGCCCAACAGGCCAATGATCGTGATTTCAAATATCAACAAATAATGCGGAACCTAGTACGACGTTATGTAACCGTAGAACAACGTAAAGCAGAATCCCAAGGTGTTACCGAAGATGATGTCAATGAAATTAAACAAGATATTTCGGCGTTCCGCTGTGAACTGGTGGAGATACTTAAGAACAGTGGCATGGATACTAATGTTACATCGGGACAAGGGGGAGGTAAGTGAAAGGCTTAAATGATTCCTTAAAAAACATATTTTAATGAATACTTTGCCTAAGGAGCTGGTGGTAAAAAGAATCGCCAAAAAGAACGACGTCTAATGAAAGGTTTCAACATAGCACCGCCGGGCTCAACCGGTTCCTTGGCTCCGGTGGCCGAATTTTCCACCTCACTGGATAATTTTGAACAACAACATGAGATACTAACGTCAACACTTTCGAATCTCTTTCATCCCTCGACATTTATGCATAAAAAGGCCACTTTCTGTGCCAGTGATAGTTGTAGTATGGAATCACCACCACCAACTACTTTGTCTTCGACTAACACCGTCAATACGGTGCAATCGACCAACAAATACAATAAGTCCACTTTGAAGCCCTATAACAAACGTATAGCGGGTCATAAAAAGAAATGGGGCACTCTGATAGAGGCCGCCAAAGTGGGTAATGTTTCGAAAATGTTAGGACGTTCCAAGTCCGAGGATTCTGTTTGCAATTCTTCGAATAACTCTTCACCGGTACACGGTCAAGTTCGGGTAACATATTCACAAAATTGCGGTGGTTCCAACTATTACAATCCCAATGAGGTGCGTCATCATAATTTATCACAAAATAAGGATCATCTAACACCCAATCATATTGTACCGGGTGTGAGTGTAGCAGGCGCAGCAGCAGGTACACATTTCTTTCACACCACCACGGGTAAATGAATGAATGCAATTGTTATTTTTTTTTTCGAAAATGGAAAGGTATGTGACTTTTTTCCTTTTCTCTTTCGTTTTTCGTTCTCTTTTGGTATGACGCTTGATATATAACAAAAAAAAAAAAAAAACTATGTAGGTCTTACTGCTATTGCCGCTTTAAAAAAGAAACGTAAAAAGTTTTCATCTAGTAAAAATATTTGCCCTGTCAATGAATCTATATCAGCTAGTAATGCCGTGGATCTTTTAAGCGATAAGGTTTTGTATATTTATAGTTAAAAAAAAAATACAAAAAATCACAAAATATATTGTATTAAGATAATATCTTTTGTAAACCCACACTTAATATAATTTATGTAAATTGTTTAAGCACCCCTCTCCAACCAAAAATTGCATTAAATTATGCTAATAGACGTTAATTTAATTCACCTTTAAGTGTTTAATACTGTACGTATTGCACCCTCCAAAAGACAACAAAAAACAAATTTAGTTTCGAAATTGTTTTTTAACTTTAGTTTGGAAATGCATGTGTTTTTAAAATTTCCCTTAATTTACAAACTTTTTAAAATTTATCAAAATTTTTGAATCATTGCTTTGCATGATATCTAGAGGTAGAAACTTTATTTGTTTATAATTTAATAAAGAAATTTTATTGAATTTATGCTTTTATTTTGATTGCGGTCGATAAAAATATCTGGGTCTTGGAAAAATTTATGAAATTAGAACTGAATCGTTTCAATTCTTAGGACACTAAGCTATGCGATGCTAATTTATATCTGGAACCCTTTTAGTTCAAACATATTTAGTGAAAGTAAGGTAAATCGAATAGTACCACCACCACCAATCGCCAGATCAAGGTAAAGCTCCTTTTCGTAAATAGAGTAACGTCCGGAATTTTCATTTGTATAGCTTCACAAAATTTATTGTATATCTGAGGCCTAGAGTTCTATAAATCTACTTTCAAACAATCGACGTTTATCAAAAAAGTCGAAGTCGGCTATTTTTATTTCGGATTTTTACGGGGACCGGAGTTTTTCCCAGTGATTGATCTGATTTGACCCGTTATTAAGAATTGTGCCCCAAAATCAAATAAAAATGTATATCCTTCCAAGATGAAAAAGTTCATTGCGTATTCTATATTATTTGAGGAATTTTGAACTAATTAGAAGAAAAAGAGTTTTGCTTAAGAACACCATTCAGATCAGATCAAGCTCCTTTTCGTAACTAGGGTGATCTTAAAATGCGAATTACGTTTTGAATTTTATTTTTTATAGCTTTGCAAAAAGCTTTGTATATTTGAGACCTAGAGTTCTATAAATATGCTTTCGAACAATTGACTCCTTGTCGATAAAAGTCAAAGACGACTATTTTGTTAAACATACCGATAAATCGACAATCTTATAGGGGGAAAATGACGAAAAGTCGGAAAATTTTAAACCTGGAATCACATATTTTAATGAAAGGTTCTGACTATATTGGCCAGACGATCAAGACAGGAACGGATAGAGATATGTAATACACTTCAAGACAAATGCCGATCTTATTTTATCTGATAATATAATAGAGAATAATAATCTGCAAAACCTATTTAAGATTGAGCACATGTTAGTCACTTAACTAGAACTTATAAGAGTTGCTTATTGGTAAAAGGGATTTCGAGAAATCGGTTAAAATCGGTTGTCGTTCCTAAAAACGTGTTTCAAACGAAAAATGGATTGAGACAAGATCTTAATGATAAATCCAAAACAAATCATTAATTTATATAACAATGCTTTATAAGTTTCATTCTATATCTTCTAATCGGATGAGAACCACTGCCTAAGTCTTTTAAAGTCTTTCGCCGTCTGTATTCAAATTATAGGTCGAAACTTTTAAAATAATACAAAACTTTAGCTACAAAGGCCAACAACGAAGTTGGAATCGGTCCATAATATTATTTAGTTAAAATACATACTAAAGCCCCCTTCACACGAGCACACAAGTAATATGAGCTGTCAAAATTTTGTGTAGAAGAGAACGTCTAAGGAGAAGAAGATAATCTAAGGATCGTCTAAACGCAATATGTAATGAAACCATCACACATTGAGAGAAAATACGGATGAAAAATTTGACAGTCGTATGGCTCTCTTCATTTTTTGAATGACTCAAAACAGAAGCAAGTCGCATTAGATCAGGGGTGTATTTTTATGTAAACACATGCAAAAAAGGTGAAACAGCTGTTTTCATCTTACTTGGTTATTGTTTTATAAAAAAATATAAATCATACGACTTTTGTCATACGGATGGAATTTCATTTTACTTTTTCTTTAGACTTGTCTAACGTAAAGTGTGATCGTCTGAAGCGCCCTTAATATTCATTGGGAATACGTTTAGTTTGTGTTCAAAATATAGGTCGAAATTTTCAAAATAATTAAAAAAATTTTGCTACAAAGGCCAACAACGAAGTAGAAATTGGTCCATAATATTATATAGTTCCTGTACATACCAACAACGTTTTAAGAGCCATAATTGGATATAATTATAAGAAATCCTAGCCGAATTAGTTTTAAGTGTCATGTTGGTCTATAGTCCAAGTCTTTTTGAAAGGGTCACTTTCGAAATACAATTTTAAGATCTAAAAGATTTCTTTAAATATTAAAAAGTTACTTTTGTAAACGTACTAAATACGTATAGAATCGGTCCATTATTAATCCGCTTTTTGAAAACTACTGGTATAGCAAAACCGGTTATGACCAAAAATAAGTTTATATGTGCTTGTTTTAAGAACACTTTGTTGTTGTTTAATTTTTTCTATTTTTTGCATGTCTCCCTTAGTCAATGTATAATGCACTATAATCTTAGCACTTAATAATTATCTATTTGCATCAGTTCTTATAAAATAATATAATATTGTTTTTACTCAAAATAACTTAAAATTTCTTTTACTATTTCACTTCCTCTCCAAAAAACGGAAAGGCTTTAAAGCGTGTCTCTAGCTATCCAGCAACCGATGGTAATGCTCAAAATAAAGATGCAGCACATGTGGCTAAGCCGCGCCGACATGAACAGACCCAAAGTCAACATGACTCAGTGGAGACCTCAACAGAATTTACACTGTCCAATGAGATACAACATTTGGATCCATCCAATACATCTGTGAATTCACGCGAACCATTAATTAGCAGTAATTTTGCTTCAACAGGTGTGATTAATTAAAGACGTCTAGCAACACACACACACACGTTAAGAAAATTAATTTATGAAACTGTGAGAAATCACAAAAGAAATTTAAATCAAAACACAAAACACGAGTCCAAAGTATAGTTTTTCTATACTTTGGACTCGTGTTTTGAGGAATGAAAGACACACGACAACAGAGCATTGTATGGGAGGAAATGGTAGACCTACGAACGATCGATCAATCGATCGAGTTAATGTTTGAAGATGATGATATGATCATTATAAACAAAAGAACACAATAACTAGAAAAGAAAAATACAAAACAATGCTGCCCATTTGGAACACTGCCGTTTCCATACAAAAATCAAATAAAATTTATCAATAAATTCAATTAAAATGAAATGAAAACACCACAGAAACAACAAACAACTATTTAAACGTAAATACACACATATATCAAAAATATATGTGGAATTATTAAAATATAAATAAACAAACAACAATATAATTATTAATATTATATGTTGAAAACTCACCTTCATTTGTCTATCCCTCACTCTTGCTTCCGAAAACACATACATACCATTTGGCCAAAACTATTACGTTAGAGAGCTCCAAAGTTTTATAGCTGACAAAAAAGATTCAGCTATAGGAAATGCCTATAAAATTGTTCTCTGGGTTATTAATATACCACGTTAACTAGAACCGTAATGCTAACCTCTAAACTGTTAAGGTCAAGGGTCAACTTTGGCAATATTTGAAAAATTTTCATTTATTTTTCACACGAAAATAAAGAAACTTGCGTAAACTATATTTTCTCCTTGTAATGCTTTCCCAAATTTCAGAATCTTGATACTAGCGGCCTAAAAACACTTCTAAATTAGCGGACTGTTAATATTCGTCAACTACATCTCTTTGGAGCACTCTACTATTACCTACATTTATCTTAAACCATAATCATATCCTCTTCCTGGATTATAAATAATTTTGTTTAACAAAATTCGCACTTTTACATTTTGAAAACGTGAAAAAACAACATTTTATAAACAAAAAAATTTTAAACTTTTAACCACCTATTAAAAATCAAACTCTCATCACCCTAAATACGTCAATGTTGAATTTAAGCACAATATTTTTAAAAAAACCCCAACAAAAAAACTAAGAAAAGCGCTAAAATATAATAATAAAAAAGTAGTATAATTTATAATATAATACGCAATACTAAAAACATTTATATTCGTCTAACATTTTGATACTTAATAGTATTAAATGTTTAATATATCACTGATCATATCATAGCGAATCGAAAATCATATACTATTTAATATAACGGCATTTATCGCACAAAACATACATAATACATACTCGCATAATCAAATATCTAAGAAATGGAAAATGCATGGAAATACTCAAAGAACGCACAACGAATCATTTTCATCAATTTATTTTTTAAATTTTTTCTAAACTTAAATATTAACTATAATATTATTTAATACTTTGCCTGTAAGTTCTCTCGATTTCTTCAAGGTTCGGATCATAATATAAAATGATTTAAAGAAGTTCTAGTTCAGTTCTAGTTCAGTTCTAGTTCATTTCTAGTTCAGTTCTAGTTCAGTTCTAGTTCAGTTCTAGTTCAGTTCTAGTTCAGTTCTAGTTCAGTTCTAGTTCAGTTCTAGTTCAATTCTAGTTCAGTTCTAGTTCAGTTCTAGTTCAGTTCTAGTTCAGTTCTAGTTCAGTTCTAGTTCAGTTCTAGTTCAGTTCTAGTTCAGTTCTAGTTCAGTTCTAGTTCAGTTCTAGTTCAGTTCTAGTTCAGTTCTAGTTCTAGTTCAGTTCTAGTTCAGTTCTAGTTCAGTTCTAGTTCAGTTCTAGTTCAGTTCTAGTTCAGTTCTAGTTCAGTTCTAGTTCAGTTCTAGTTCAGTTCTAGTTCAGTTCTAGTTCAGTTCTAGTTCAGTTCTAGTTCAGTTCTAGTTCAGTTCTAGTTCAGTTCTAGTTCAGTTCTAGTTCAGTTCTAGTTCAGTTCTAGTTCAGTTCTAGTTCAGTTCTAGTTCAGTTCTAGTTCAGTTCTAGTTCAGTTCTAGTTCAGTTCTAGTTCAGTTCTAGTTCAGTTCTAGTTCAGTTCTAGTTCAGTTCTAGTTCAGTTCTAGTTCAGTTCTAGTTCAGTTCTAGTTCAGTTCTAGTTCAGTTCTAGTTCAGTTCTAGTTCAGTTCTAGTTCAGTTCTAGTTCAGTTCTAGTTCAGTTCTAGTTCAGTTCTAGTTCAGTTCTAGTTCAGTTCTAGTTCAGTTCTAGTTCAGTTCTAGTTCAGTTCTAGTTCAGTTCTAGTTCAGTTCTAGTTCAGTTCTAGTTCAATTCTAGTTCAGTTCTAGTTCAGTTCTAGTTCTAGTTCAGTACTAGTTCAGTTCTAGTTCAGTTCTAGTTCAGTTCTAGTTCAGTTCTAGTTCAGTTCTAGTTCAGTTCTAGTTCAGTTCTAGTTCAGTTCTAGTTCAGTTCTAGTTCAGTTCTAGTTCAGTTCTAGTTCAGTTCTAGTTCAGTTCTAGTTCAGTTCTAGTTCAGTTCTAGTTCAGTTCTAGTTCAGTTCTAGTTCAGTTCTAGTTCAGTTCTAGTTCAGTTCTAGTTCAGTTCTAGTTCAGTTCTAGTTCAGTTCTAGTTCAGTTCTAGTTCAGTTCTAGTTCAGTTCTAGTTCAGTTCTAGTTCAGTTCTAGTTCAGTTCTAGTTCAGTTCTAGTTCAGTTCTAGTTCAGTTCTAGTTCAGTTCTAGTTCAGTTCTAGTTCTAGTTCTAGTTCTAGTTCAGTTCTAGTTCAGTTCTAGTTCAGTTCTAGTTCAGTTTTAGTTCAGTTCTAGTTCAGTTCTAGTTCAGTTCTAGTTCAGTTCTAGTTCAGTTCTAGTTCAGTTCTAGTTCTAGTTCAGTTCTAGTTCAGTTCTAGTTCAGTTCTAGTTCAGTTCTAGTTCAGTTCTAGTTCAGTTCTAGTTCAGTTCTAGTTCAGTTCTAGTTCAGTTCTAGTTCAGTTCTAGTTCAGTTCAATTCCATAATATGAAAGCATTTATAATTTAACTTTGCTAAACTCAACAATTAAATTCTAATATTTATTTAATATTTCTTTTATTAAATATACATTAGTTCTATCATTTATCACTACATTACATTGCATTGCATACATTTATAGTTTTCTAACGATATACACCAAAAATTAAAAAAAAAAAAAAACAATATCATATCAATGGTAAAAGTTGCCTTAGAATCAAAATTTTCTTTATGGGTTTTTTGTAAAATTTACAAAAAAATAAAAACGAATTAAAAAAACAAATAAACACAAGGAAGTAGCAATTAATAAAAAAATAATACATACAAATAACGAAACAATTTTGGAAGAGCATTTAATAAAAGAAAATAAATAATGAATAAAAAAAACATAAAACCCACAATATTGAAGCAAATAAAATATAAGCGTTGCAATAAAATATACTACCAACAAAAAACAATATGTATACTTAACAATAACAACAAAACTACAACAAAATAATAAAATTAACAAATATTTTATACACTGATTTTAAACAACAACCAAAGAAACAAACGAACAACAAACATTTAAACCCCCCCAAAAAAAAAACAATAGTTCATAATATTAAAAAAATAGAAACCAAAGAAAATATTAGCAAACAGGAACACAAACTTAATAATTTATTTAAGCGACTACAAAAAAATAAAATATTATTAAAACTACTAAATATATATTTTAAAGAATAAAAAAAAGATACCTAAAAAATAAGAGCGTATTTTAAATTTTAGATAAAATGTTTTTGTGTTTGTAGTGCGAGTTTTTTTTGAAAAAAAAAAAAAAAAAAAAAAAAAACTAAATAATTAAAACAAAAACTTAGTTTAAATTAAATAAAATATTAAGAAATTTTTATATATTTTCTCTAATTAAGTTATAATTAGTATTGGAATATCTAGTATATATCCTCCACAAACTTTTATAATTGTTTGTTTTTATTTAAATTTATGTTATCTTTAGAATTTATAAGAATTGGCTTCTTAATTTATTTTAATTATTTTATTGTTATAAAAAAATCTTGAATTAAATTTCTAAACATTCCATTCCTAGTAAATCATTTTTTAAAATTTTTATGGAACTTTTAAATATTTGAAATTTGTGAAAATAATACAAATGACAGTAAAGTAATTTATTATTAAATTTTAAATGTGGAGGGTAAATAATTTTTTAATTTGTATTATTTATAAAAAAATAGTAAATTAAACCAAAGAAAAGCACAGTTGCTAAAAAAAAATTATATAGAATATAAACTAAATAAATGGTAATACTATTAATATTATATAAAATATATTGTTATTTGCACAAAAAAATAATAGAAAAACGAAAAATATTAATAAAAAAGATATAACAAAATAAAAACAAAAAGTATTTCAATATTCTTATTTTGAAGAATTCTTTGAAATTTTAAAGAAAATATGATATACAAATATTTTCATAAGATTTCATGCCCCATTTTACACCCTTTCTACGTCCTACTTTTTGTAATACTGTTATTGTGTTAGATAGATCGATAGATAGATAGATAGATAGATAGATAGATAGATGGATAGATAGATAGATAGATAGATAGATAGATAGATAGATAGATAGATAGATAGATAGATAGATAGATAGATAGATAGATAGATAGATAGATAGATAGATAGATAGATAGATAGATAGATAGATAGATAGATAGATAGATAGATAGATAGATAGATAGATAGATAGATAAATTTAGTCGACTTCAATCCTCTAGAAAACTAAACGCTAGCCTACGGGTTTATTTGTTTAAGTTGTCGAATTAAACGTTGAAAAAATCGAATTCGCCACAGTGCGGAGCCTCCTCCTTAATTACATTGCAAACATTAGGAGTTTCTTAATGTCTATAAATAACCATGTTATTTATCACTAAAATTAAGTGACTAAATATAAAAGTAGTTTTAAATCTCTTTACATAATTACATATAAGTATAAATTATGAAAGGACTTCCGAAAAAAAAAAAAAACTCACCAGAAGATGATGCAGTTATCTTGACAGTACAGTTGTTCTGAGCAGAATTTTACTGCATTCCTTTTATACACGAACAATTGGAAATAACATATTAATATTAATTAATCACACTCATTTTACTTATTATTTAAAAAACTTGTAATTAAAATTTCATTTTATTTAAATAAATATTAATTTCTTTTCAATTTTCCCAATTTTTTGCACTAATGCATTCAGACAAACTTTAATGTCAAACTAACAAACGCGTTGTTATTAAATAATACACAAACAAAACTATACGACAGTTCTCAATTCAAAACATAAGTAAAACAGCAACAAAAATCTTTGTTATTTGTAAACACAGCACACATACATTCATCCATACTAGAGTATTTGTTGAGAAATAGCAAAAACATTTGTAACTTGTCAACATTTGTTTTGGAAAAAGCGCGGGAAACAATAAAAATTATTATTTATAGAAAATAAATGAAACATTTTGGGAAATTTGAACTTTTTAATAACTAGAAACAAACACTTTGCCATTAGTAATGGGAAGTGTTTATTTTGGAAGTTTTTGTTGCAGCATCTATCATTCACAACTACTTTGGCAGTTGGCATTTCATGGGCTGCTTTATAAACCGTCTGTGAGGACAATTAGGTGGATTTTTGAAAAAATAGTATTATGTCTGTTCCCACACTCGTTGGGGTTGCAAGTTTATACAATAAGTAGTTCCTGTACTAAAATTTCAATTTCAATGTTTTTGTGTTTATATGTGACTTTTCCTGACTAAAGCCTGTAAAATTGGCGAGTACGGAAACAGACATATTGTGAAACAATTGTACTTGCTAAAATTTGTGCTAATTGGCATCGTTTAAAATATTATCACTTAACCGGGGAATGTTGTATGAGAAAGAAACTGTCTAAAACTAAAGTTTTTGGTATCATTGATAACAAAATGACTTGAAGATTAAACTTTAATCTTCATATTATCTCTATTGTTAGAACACCATTTGCGAAGAGTTCCAATATCATAATATAGAGATGCAACTTTGGATGCGTCTAACTATTTTTTCCGCCTACGATCATCTACAACTATTAATCAACTCGAAACCACCTCAGCTCCAACTATCTGAAATTTCGTTAAGATATTTGTAATAGTTCCGAAATATCGAACGATTGTGGGCTATATACTGAAAAAACATGGATCGTCGTTTAATAAAGTTAAAACTTCAAGAAAAGGATCGAATCAAAACATGTCAATTTCTTGTCATTAGGATTAAAGACCACAACAGAGAGTAAATCCCTAAACAATTCTTTAAAATAAAACCAACAAATGTTTTTTGTTCAATTTAGATCTGATTTTTTATTGTTATTTTACTAATTTAGTTTAAACGAAAAGATAAAAATATGTAGTAACATATATTAAATATTACGCATAGAAAATTTTCGTGAATCTCCTAAACATTTTAGTGCTCCAAAAAATAGACTTAATTTAATATTAAACATACATTTCTAGACTTAATTTAACCACAGAGTAAAAGTCTACTAAAATTGAGAGATTGAGAGACTTAAGTTTAAAATTTATTATTTAATAATTTTTATTGTATATTTTGTGATAATTAAATGATTTTTATTAATGAAGCGGGGGAGAAAAAACTAATAATTATTTCATACAATACAATAAGAAAAAAAAATTAAACAAATTAAATTCACTTAGCAGTTAGTAATTATGCGGACAATAAAAATATAAGTATTTTATAATGATAAAATGATCGGCGGATAATTGTTTTGTAATAACGAAAACTAATGTTGAAGAAACAAAAAAAGAAATGCTAAAATTAAGTGTTTCTAATAACCAATGCGGGATCTAGTGGATTTTGTGGTTGTACTACTGCTGCTATAAGAACGATCATCACGATTGCTACGATCACGTTCAAATTTCTCATGGGATCTCTCGCGTGTATCTCTTATATGCGGTGATTTTTCCTAAATAATATAGAAAATTATTTAAGATGTTTGTTTATGATTGTATAAGAGAGTGAGAGAGAGAGACAAAATTAGACAAAGACAGAGAAAGAGAGTAAGATATGTACTAAAAAAATTCGTTAACGAGTTATTTTTTAGGGAAATCTTACTCTGGTATGATATTTATCGCGTTCACGTTGCTGCTGCTGATCATCATCACCATTTTGTACTAGAAGTAAGGAGAAGAAAGTTAAAACCAAATTAAATAAAACTTTTTTTTGTTTAAAAACCTACCATCTCTACGACGTTTATGCTCTGTAGAGGAAGTCTCTTCTAAACGTTCTCTTTTACGACCCAATTTTCTTTCCTTACGGGCATCTTTTTCCTCATCGGTTAATTTTTCTTTGCGATCTTTATTCTTGACACTACGTTCCTTTTTAGAAGGTTCATTATGATCGTCTATAAGTTGTTTCTGTAATTAAAGAACATAATTTGTCATACATTTAAAATAATCTGCTAAATACAGTAGAAATTTGTTAAGTCATTTTCTAAACACAATTGTTAATAAAACCCCCTTCTCTCTTCTTAAGCTAAGCTGTTGTATTTTAAATGTTTAGTTTGTCATATTCACCACTCACCGCTCACCAGCAGGGTTTTCTTGTTCATTCTTAATTCTGTATGTGTGTGTAAGTTTTTACTCTCTACTCAGACCAACGTTTCAACAACAATACAGCATTTTCACTACAGCACTTGGATAGCAAGCAACTAAGCCTTTGTTGGGTAAAACCATGTCAATTAACTTCAAGATTGTGAATAAAATTAAGGGAAAACTCGAAAATTTTGTGTCTGGATTTTAAAGCTGATTTTGTCCTTTGTAGCAATAATACGACTGGATTTAGGTTGATTTAAGCGTACAAGTGTTGAAGTCTTTACGTTGATTTATACGTAACAAGTTGTTTTCAAGTTGATTGAATAAATCTCTTTACGTTTGTAGTTAAAGTTGTTAATTGCTTTTGGGGAATTCCTCGATCATATGCTGGCGATATTAAGCAAAAATCTTTGTCTTAAGATTTCAGGTAGTTAATCCTTTTGTAGTTGTTTAATGACTTCAAAATACTTGTTGTCATCTAGAATATTCCATTGAGTAAGGTTTATGGTATATGTGTAGTTTAAGTTGTTTACGACATTCAATATTTTGACCATGAACTCTTATGAATGATCTAGAGTATCTCTCCTCTTCTCAGATGATAGATTATTATTATATATTGTTAAATTTCGATGTCTTGAAGGGATGTTAACCACTATTGGAATTTCTTCCAGGGTGTTCACTTAGATTTTCATTTAGGATCATGAAGTAAAAAAACACAGTCGGTGCATGGAATAGGCGACTTCGGGAGCGAATATCCAATGTAAAATATAAGTCAGCTATCTTCTACATATTTCCCGAGAAAAGATCGTTAAGCAAGATTTATCCAACAACGTTAAGCAATAGAAATTCGCTGGAAAAGATCATCCGATGATCATGTCAGCATCTTCGTATGATAAAATAATAATTTCAATTTAATATCAGCATCTTGATATACGTTTTGTAGATCGCGAATGATCGTTAGCCTTCTGCGTAGAACTATTGTGGATCACGAAAACGTGAAATACAATGATCATCCGATGATCAAGTCAGCATCTTCGTATGATCAAACAGATCATTTCAATTTAATATCAGCATATTTTTATAAGTTTTGTAGATCGCGAATGATCGTTAGTCTTCTGCGTAGAACTATTGTGGATCACAAAAAACGGGAAATACAAAGATCATCCGATGATCAAGTCAGCATCTTCGTATTATCAAAAAGATCATTTCAACTTAATATCAGCATCTTCGTATAAGTTTTGTAGGTCGCAACAGATCGTTAGCCTTCTTTGTAGTATTATTATGGATCACAAAAACGGAAAATGCAAAGATCATACGATGATCATGTCAGCATCTTCATGTCATCAAAAAGATCATTTCAACTTAATATCAGTATTTTCGTATAAGTCGTTGTAGTATAATTTTGGCTGATCGTGTTTGTCTTCTTCGTGGAACAGTTTTACATGACACCAAATGGGAGATATGTAAATATCATTAGAGATTCCAACAAAGTGAAGCAATGATCATGTTTTATAATCAGTTAGGCATCATGTTAATTTCTTTTCTGATCTTCTTAAGTAAATATTGTTTTAGATTTCCAAAAAGTAAACAGAAGATCGGTCTAAGATTATATTAATGGTATAATTTTTGAAGTTCACGCAGAACAGGTATGAATTCTCCTTTTAAGATCCAAGAAAATTCAAAGAAATATCGTTGAAAAAGATCAGTTTCATCAAACTTAACTAAACAACGTTTTAGTTTTCCACAAATAAAACTGGAGATCAATTAGATGATCGGTAAATGGTCACACTTTATGTAGATTTTAATAGAAAATTAGTAAATATCGATCGATAAAGATACATTTTATTATCAGTTAAAGTTTATATTGATTTCTTTTAAGCATCACGGTATAATTGTTGTAGATCGCACAAGTAGTTACAAATTTCGCGTTCAAGAAATATAGCAGTTGAAGATCGTTTATGCACTAAACTAAGTAGTTTTAGATTTCCACAAACTGGAGATTATTATGAATATCAGTTAAAGGTCATATTTATTTCATTGCATTGCACAAAGTATTTATGAATTCTCCTTTTAAGATTTCAGAAAATTAAACGAACCAATCGTTTTTAAGTACTTTTTAACAGAAGATCGGTTGATGATTACTTTTGCAAACTTCATTAAACAGCGATCGATAAAGAATGATTTAAAAATCGGTTAAGTTATTTATTATATTTTCAGCATCACGGTATAATTGTCGAAGATCACACAAAGTATTTATAAATTCAACATTTAAGATCCAAGAAAATGTTAGAAGAAAAGATCAGTTGAAGATTATTGTTGTACATAGCATAAAGATGTTATAAATTTTCCTTTATGGATCCAAGCAACTTCTAATTGAGATTCCAGTAAATTAAATAAAGGACCGCTATTCAGATCGTGTTCACTTATATTCAGCATTAGGATAAAATTGTTGTAGATCGCAGATGATTGTTGGTCTTTTTCATATAGAAATTGTAGATCGTTTAAAGAAGGTTGTTATTCCTGAGATTAAGATTCCAACAAATAAAACGTCAAAGAGTTTTTACGTCGATTTGTAGTAATAAATGAATACAATTCCGTAGCAAAAATACAGTTGAAGATCATGGGATTTTAGCAGTTATTTTCTCCATAGATCGTGATAGCAAAAAGCAGGTTGTAAAGAAAGATAGATCGCAAAAGATCGCTTAACTTCTTCGTAAAATTATTGTATAACACATGATGTGATAGTCCGTTCAAATTTGAGATTCCGATAAAAAGCGGCTGATAGTTTTTGAGTCTTTCATCCCAGGATTCATTCAACTTTTAGCAAATTCTGTTCAAATAACTTTTGTTGGTCGGTGACGAGTTTTGCTTTGTATTTTTCCGGGTTATTTCAAAGTTAAGTTCAATTGAAGACCGCTATATACATTTCAGTATTATAAAATCGACGACTTTCGAAAATGAGAATTCTGGAAATCCATGGAAATTTTGCTGAAGATTGTTAACTGCATTCCAAATTTCTCCTTCAGGATGAGAAAGGCCTAAAGCTGTCAACTCTGTATCAAAACACCAATCAAATCCTTAGATCGTTATCTTCTATGTATCGCACAAAGCAGGGTGATAGAAACAGATCGCGTTGTAGCATGTAGATCGTAAAAGATCGTTGAAATTCTTCGTAATGCAGTTATATGTCATGTGATGTGATAGTCAGTTCAAATTTTAAATTCCGACAAAATAAACGGCATATAATTTTTAAGTAATTTTAAGTTTCATTCATTCAAGGATATAAAGTTCTTCGAATAACTTTTTGTTGATCACATAAGGTTTCAATAGCAGCCAAAGGAATGGTATTTTGATTAATAAATTTCCTTATTTCTAAATCGACATCTTTAGAAAACGAGAATCCTTCATGGGTATTTAGCTGAAGATCGTTAACTGCATTCCTCATCCTGTGATAAAACGAATTTTAACGAAAGAAGCTTTGTATGTTATATTATTCCTCCTTCAGGATGAGAAATAACGAAGCTGCCAGGTCCAAATGATGCGCAATGGGTTGCTTAGGATTGTAACTTTTAAACAGTTGAGTGTCTTCTCCTGCTACCTTTCTAACAGATGATAACTATTTGTTTGTATACACTGCTGGATCCATTGTTTTAAGTAGAAACTCTGTTCACAGCAGCCCTTGAAATTATGCAAAATCTTCCAATGTTGATCTAACTTAAGTCGGCTTCTTCGACACTGTTATTGATCTTCTTAACAGCATAAGTTGGTCATCATTGTTGCGGCTTATTCTATACTTTTTATGTAGATAACTTAAATACTTAACTTAAATTCTAAATATACACTTAAATAAATCCTTTCTTCCTTTGATTTTTAGTATAAAAATTTAAAAATAATCTTAAAACAATAAACTAATACACAAACTTAACTACTATGGAAAAGGTCTAGTAAAGTTTATCTATTAAAATTTAGATATTTTAATTAAAAATTAATACTTTTCAACTAATTTAAATAAAATTTAACATGGTATACGTGTACTTACCATATTGGAAATTACAAAATATAATTTTGTAAAAATTCTTATACATATTTACCATATTTTCTTTTTTTTTACTTTGTTTAACTTATGTATGTAAAATTTAAAAAAAAAAATGCTACTAGATAGAAAAATTCAACATTTTTTAAAAATGTTTTCCTCTTTTTTGTTTAGGATTTTACTTGGTCCAGCCAAAATAAGTCTTCTTTTAAGGTTAATTTTACTTGTAGTTCTTTCTCTCACTTGTTACAAGGATGAAAGCCCTGAGTGTATCCTTTATGAGGGTAAATTGTTTAAGTTTAGGTTTGGAGAAGGAACAAAAGTTGTTGTGGAAAACTATGATCCTTAAAAGCTTATTGTTGTTAAAGCTGATCTCTCTCTTTGTTAAATTTTTGTTGTTTTTTTCTTTTCTATTAATTATTTTTTTCTTATTGCCATCGCAATTGCCATCAAGTGTGTTGATGTTGTTAATTGTTGTTGATGTTGTTGGTTAATGTTGTTTTCGTTGTTCTATTGTTGTTGTTGTCTTAGGTAACTATGATTGCACCAAAATACTAACCTTTGAATTGGATGATGATGATTCCATTTTGCGACGTTTCGAGTCTAGAAATAATGTTAATAAAAGTGAAATTAAAACTTTTCTGAAAGAAATTAAATGCGAAACTTTTACTCAGAATAGAATAATTGATGTTTGCTAAAATCTTAAAAGCTCTCCACAGAAGTTAAAAACGAAATATTTTCTCTTCATTTAATAGTTCAGCTTAAAGCTCTTTATTTTCTTTAAAAGTTCTTCTCTTCATGGAAGTATTGAAGATAAAAGCTCTTCTCTTTATAGCAAAGTTTAAGCTGAAAGATCTTTCGTTTTATTGAAGAGTTTAATCAGAAATCTGGAAAGATTTAAAGCAAAAAGCTTATTTTTTCGTGCAGGGCTTTAAGATGAAAGCCTTTCTCTTCATAGAAGAGTTAAAGCCGAGTGATATTATGTTCACAGATTGGTTTAAAACTTGTCTTTTTATGAAAGAGTTAAAGCAAAAAGCTCTTCTCTACATTTAATAGTTTAAACTGAAAGTTAGAAAAGTTGAAGCTGAAAATGCTTCTATATATAAAAGAAAAGTGAAAGCTCTTCTTCTCTCTTTGTAGAAGAGTAAAGCTTAATGATTTTCTTTTTAGAGAATAGCTTCTCATAAAGGAAGATAAACTGAAGGTTTTTCTATTCATAGCAGAAAGCTTTTCTCCACATAAAGTTAACTTTCAATTTGAAAGTTATTAACTTCATTAAGAGATAAAACCAACATTTCACTCTTTATAAAATGCACAATCAGATATGTAAACCGCTTTATTCTCAACGGGTTCCTTCTTAAAAAGTTGAAAGCTGATCTTTTCTTTCAAAGAAAAATTGTAAAACATCAAGTTAAAAAAGCTTTTCTTATTCTGCAATTGAGGCAATAAAGTAAATAAAACTTTTATCATCACTCACCTTTTTCATATTCTAAAATATCTTGACTACGTCGCTGTTGCTGTAACGAACCAATACTTTCATTCGAGACCGAACTCAAATCACGATCACGATCTCTACGTTCACGTTCATTGCGTTCATAATCACGATCTCTGGCATCACGTTCACTACGATCATAATCATTTTTACTGCTAGCACTCTCTTGATTTTCCATTGATGGCGATTCATTGCGATAACGATCCTCTCGACGTTTCTCTCTTTTCGAACGTGATGTTGATGACGATTCCATATCCTCTAATAGTTGATTACGATGTTCGCGCTCACGATCACGTTGTTCACGATCTCGTTCACGTAAACGTCCTTCCTCCTTTTTGATGATGTCCTTAAGAGAACGTGTACTACTGCCATGACGATCTGAATCACGTTCATGCGAAGCTGTAGTAGAATTGGATGAAGAAGGTTCATCTTTAATTTCAATTACTGTGGCACGATTTGAACTAGAAGATTCACGCTCACCAGTACCACCACCGCTACGTTCGGAGGTTGTTGACGATGAATTAAGTTTAATGATTTTTGTGGGACGTTCCAAACGTTCTTTTTCGCGTTTTTCTTTAGGGGAAAAACAAATAAAAAACACGCAAAATATATTATAAATATATTTCTATTTCCTAAAGGTCTTACCTATTTTTATTTCTCCATTACTAGGCGGTTTTATA
>NW_023995312.1:57500-121692 GCF_015586225.1 Lucilia sericata | reverse complement strand
AGTTAGTTAGTTAGTTAGTTAGTTAGTTAGTTAGTTAGTAGTTAGTTGTAGTTAGTTTAGTTAGGTTAGATTAGTTAGTTAGTGTTAGTTAGTTAGTTAGTTAGTTAGTTAGTTAGTTAGTTAGTTAGTTAGTTAGTTAGTTCGTCGTTAGTTAGTAGTTAGTTAGTTAGTTAGTTAGTTAGTTAGTTTCGTTAGATTAGTTAGTTAGTTCAGTTAGTTAGTTAGTTAGTTAGTTAGTAGTTAGTTAGTTAGTAGTTAGTT
Source organism: Lucilia sericata (assembly GCF_015586225.1). Classification (NCBI taxonomy): domain Eukaryota; kingdom Metazoa; phylum Arthropoda; class Insecta; order Diptera; family Calliphoridae; genus Lucilia; species Lucilia sericata. Next base: position 121,431 of record NW_023995312.1, on the reverse strand, counting down.
AGTTAGTTAGTTAGTTAGTTAGTAGTTAGTTAGTTAGTTAGTTAGTTAGTAGTTAGTTAGTTAGTTAGTTAGTTAGTAGTTAGTTAGTTAGTTAGTTAGTTAGTTAGTTAGTTAGTTAGTTAGTAGTTAGTTAGTTATTAGTTAGTAGTTAGTTAGTTAGTTAGTTAGTTAGTTAGTTAGTTAGTTAGTTAGTTAGTTAGTTAGTTAGTTAGTTAGTTAGTAGTTAGTTAGTTAGTTAGTTAGTTAGTTAGTTAGTTAGTTAGTTAGTTAGTTAGTTAGTTAGTTAGTTAGTTAGTTAGTTAGTAGTTAGTTAGTTAGTTAGTTAGTTAGTAGTTAGTTAGTTACTTAGTTAGTTAGTTAGTTAGTAGTTAGTTAGTTAGTTAGTTAGTAGTTAGTTAGTAGTTAGTTAGTTAGTTAGTAGTTAGTTAGTTAGTTAGTTAGTTAGTTAGTTAGTTAGTTAGTTAGTTAGTTAGTTGTTAGTTAGTTAGTTAGTTAGTTAGTTAGTTAGTTAGTTAGTTAGTTAGTTAGTTAGTTAGTTAGTTAGTTAGTTAGTTAGTTAGTTAGTTAGTTAGTTAGTTAGTTAGTTAGTTAGTAGTTAGTTAGTTAGTTAGTTAGTAGTAGTTAGTTAGTTAGTTAGTTAGTAGTTAGTTAGTTAGTTAGTTAGTTAGTTAGTTAGTTAGTTAGTTAGTTAGTTAGTTAGTTAGTTAGTAGTTAGTTAGTTAGTTAGTTAGTTAGTTAGTTAGTTAGTTAGTTAGTTAGTTAGTTAGTTAGTTAGTTAGTTAGTTAGTTAGTTAGTTAGTTAGTTAGTTAGTTAGTTAGTTAGTTAGTTAGTTAGTTAGTTAGTTAGTTAGTTAGTTAGTTAGTTAGTTAGTTAGTTAGTAGTTAGTTAGTTAGTTAGTTAGTTAGTTAGTTAGTTAGTTAGTTAGTTAGTTAGTTAGTTAGTTAGTTAGTTAGTAGTTAGTTAGTTAGTTAGAAAATGTGTTCGAAACTCTGTTGTAAGAATCTCCATTTAACAGCTTAATATATACAAATATTCAGTAACTATAACAATTTTTGGTAGGAAGTTCCACGCCCACTGTTTTCATTCCTCCCATTTTGTTATATAATTAAGTAGAGTGTAATTTAAATTTCTTCTGTACAATTTGGTAGACGATTTATTTTAGATAATAATTTAAAGTATTAATGTTAATATAAGATGAGATGCCACGCCCACTATTTACCTCCCGCCCATTTCTATTTTTACAGAATTAATTAATTGATTATTCAATTCTTGCAAAGTTTTGATACTGTCCTATATATTAAACTAAGTAGTCGATATTGAGAGGTGCAACGCCCACTTTATTACCCCGCCTATTTTAATTTCAAATACACACAACTGTAATAGTAGTAATAAAGTTTTAAAACATCATCTTCTGTGTATGATTTTAAAAACGTTATACATAGTTAGCAATAAGTCACATTCAATTATTTCAGCATTTACATCATATTGTTAAGTTGTCATCATTAAAAATGTATATTAATTATAGACAATTTCTTATCTCTATTTAAAACTTGTTTCTGTATTCCTGATGTTCTTATTTTTTCAGACCACTACAATTGTTTATCCGGCCAAAAGAAACTAAATGATTTACTGATTAATGATTTCAAATATTTGTTAATCTACTGTAGACGTAAATGTGCAGTTTGCGTATGTAGTACATTTAGCAAAACTTAAGAAATCAACATAAAAATGATATATGCTTACATTTAGCCGTAGGTTTAATAAACACAAGCTGAAGACATGCTATTTATAAGCAAATGATATAAAGGGTTGCCATAATAAAAATGTACATGCAATAAAGGATTAAAGAATTTCACAAAAATGACAAGTTTATAAGTTACCATCGATTTGACAGATTGTTTGAAAATTTAAAATTTGTGCCTCTAAAAATCCGGCATCATTAATACTTTCGAATGACTTGGCAATACTTATAAATGATATTTTAATGTGCGGTTGCTTTTAGCCATAAATGAAAAAATTATAAATGATTTTTATGTGAAAAGACCTTGCTCTGAGGAGTATGTATAAAGATCTGATTATATTCCTTTAATCGGTATATGGAAGTACATGTAAAGGAACAGGATTAATAGTAGAGAATTTAATATTAAACAAGTATGAATGTATAGTCAAGCATGGCCGACCATATGACACCCTACACCAGTGTGTATGTTAAAAATGTGTTAGTGTTTATCTCTTCAAGTTGTATGGGGGCTAGACGAAATAATGAACCGATTTCCACCATTTTCAATAGCGTTAGTTCTTGAGTAGAAAGAAGAGTTTGCACAAGCTTGTATGGGGGCTAGACGAAATAATGAACCGATTTCCACCATTTTCAATAGCGTTAGTTCTTGAGTAGAAAGAAGAGTTTGCACAAGCTTTACATGGACACACAGACAGACGGACAATCAGACGACAGACAGACAGACAGACAGACAGACAGACAGACAGACAGACGGACAGACAAACATAGCTAAATCGATTCTGGGCTGATTGGTATACTTTAACGTAGATGTAGAACCAATATTTTTAGGTGTTACAAACATCAGCATAAACGTATAATACCCTCCCCATTATAATGGTGTAGGGTATAAAAAACGAATACTGAAATAAATAAAACAAAACTGCAGCTAACAGAGAAATACATTTTTAAACCCACAATGGGGAAACTCAGAAATATGAAAATGCAAAATAAAAGAAATCATAATAAAATGAAAATGAAATTAAAAAATCGTCAAGGGTTCTTTCTTTTATGCAACATTCGCGTGTATGACGTAAAATAACTGACTACAGATCAAGACCATTTATATGCAGATACTCACAGCCAACTACAAACTCTTGCACACTGACCGAGTGACTTCAATGTTAAAGAAACTTCATCAAAAATATGAAATAAAGTATTGTCGAGAATGCTTGAACACTTGATACCCTATACTTTAAGTATATTTAAAATTGGAAAAAAATATTATCAACTGATCATCACAAAATTTTGTAAAACAATGCTATATATAAAAGAAAGCTTAGTCTGAGTGCACTAACACAGAAGTGACTTAAATTTGTCCGAAATTCTGACTTGAAATAGGCGATAGATTTCCATGGAACCACAAAGATTCTATGAGGTGATCACAATCTTACTCTAATTACATAAGTAAGTCTAGTATGCTCAGTGAAGACACAGAATTCGGGCATAACTCCACAAAAATTGGACGAACGGACTCAGTTGAAAGTAAAGTACACGGAAGTGGACGTAGCATATTTTCAGGGTTGTTTGATAACTAAAGATCTGGCTGATGACCAATGGAACTTTGAGACTACTAATATATTTAACACATATAAGTGTCAACGAAGACGAATGTCGAAGTGCTTTACGTGAACACCTGCCCTGAGGGCCTTATTTCACGTTGGTCTTTTTCACCATCATCGCCCCTGAATCCTTCTATAAAGAAATCAGTTGAAAAATTTTTGTACATGGCTAAGCCGGTCCCTGTACAAGCACTTCGCTGAAGTACTCGAGTAATCTAATCTCTTGCCATAGTAGCCCCGTTGGGGAATAACAGATGTCATGAGACAAGCTCAATCTAACCCTGCCTACAAACATTCTCATCATCTAAAAACTCACCCCAGGGTCTCTTAAAGTCGCCCAACCACACTGCTGAGATGGCTTCTGTTATTTTAGCAACAGCACCTAGAGACGTATTTGGTAGCCCAAAATATACAAAATAATGAATCAAAATCCCTCCACATGAACCGATCAGTGTGACAAAGGATGTAGGAATTTCACCAATTTATAATCCCGGCAGACTAGAGGTACTAGTAGCACATCCTTACCCCGGGATTGCAATACACCAAGATGCGAGTCATATATCTAGGAAACATTCCCCGGGGGGAAGTCATCGAGGACGTATGGTATCTTTCATTCTATGTTACGTTTCCATCTTACGATGCATTATTTCCTCATAGGAGCACTATAGATACTCACCAGATCAGTCACGCTCAACAGGAGTGAGAGAGTATCATGAGGTTGTAAGCTAGGAGATTAAGAATCAGATAAAATGAATAGTCTGCGTGCGTGAATAAAGGTTGAGGACGCTACAGGAAGAATATACTCCGAAGAATATACTCTGAAAATACTCCGAAAATAATAATGAAAAAATAAGAGAAGACAATCACTCACTGGTTACAGTCGATAGAAGGGGCGAATCCAATATCAGGTGAAAACACCCAATTTGTGTTATGAGGAATGCTCTGCCTACAAACATTCTCATCATCTAAAAACTCACCCCAGGGTCTCTTAAAGTCGCCCAACCACACTGCTGAGATGGCTTCTGTTATTTTAGCAACAGCACCTAGAGACGTATTTGGTAGCCCAAAATATACAAAATAATGAATCAAAATCCCTCCACATGAACCGATCAGTGTGACAAAGGATGTAGGAATTTCACCAATTTATAATCCCGGCAGACTAGAGGTACTAGTAGCACATCTTTACCCCGGGATTGCAATACACCAAGATGCGAGTCATATATCTAGGAAACATTCCCCGGGGGGAAGTCATCGAGGACGTATGGTATCTTTCATTCTATGTTACGTTTCCATCTTACGATGCATTATTTCCTCATAGGAGCACTATAGATACTCACCAGATCAGTCACGCTCAACAGGAGTGAGAGAGTATCATGAGGTTGTAAGCTAGGAGATTAAGAATCAGATAAAATGAATAGTCTGCGTGCGTGAATAAAGGTTGAGGACGCTACAGGAAGAATATACTCCGAAGAATATACTCTGAAAATACTCCGAAAATAATAATGAAAAAATAACTTAATGACTACTATAAGTGCAAGAATACCATCGGAAGGAACTTAGCTGTTTGTTAGGCCCCTTCTTACGTATGTGTGTAATGTTTCTAGGGAGGCTTTGAAAATGGGCATCACAGACTCAGTTAGTAGCATAGCGGCTTTAATCGTGTTCTGCAGAACCTCGTAAAACTCTGTTAGACTTTGTTTGACATATCTTCGCAGGACAATCTCTCAAACATTTTGTACAATGTCGATCTACTTGATCTGTTTAACTTACCTTGGGAACTTTAGATCATAGAATTATGACTTTAGATTTGCTGGTCCCATATGGTTACTGTATCTACATTGTAGTCGTAGAATTATTATAAGGCTGCTTACAATAATGCTACCAGGAGACTACTATATACAGGGTAATGATATCGGACGAAAGAAATAAGAGGATAGAACCACCTATTTGTCGCTCCTATAGGGCTCCCCCGGGCATGTTTCTTTGATAATAGATCTGCATCTTGGTGTATTGCAATCCGGGGGAAAAGAGGTGTTACCAGTACCTTTAGTCTGCCGGGACTATAAACTGGTGATGTCACTTCGCTCCTAGGCTAGTCCTTGATATGATTTGACATGGGGTCTAACCAGAGAACCACATAATCTGGTATTACGGGTAGCCAGTTGCCCGCAGGATTAAGTCCTGGCTGGTCAGTTGGTTGAGGTTCCTTCAGGATCAACGTACTGGCTGTGGTTTAAACCCAAATTCGCGGGAAGAGTAAGTGGCGGTTAAAAAACTGATGTAAGCTAAAGTCAATATTTCGGGATAAGTTCAGTGCTGTTGCCGAGAACAACAGATACCCCACAGAGGAGTGACTGTGTGACTAAGCGTTGGAAATGAGTTGGTGTTAATTGTATAAGGTATGGGATGAATGTGGGGCAAGCGGGGCTCACCCACCCGTGTACCTAGAATAAATGTGTCGTACGCTTTTCTCTTATGAGTGTATCGAATGAGTGAGAAGTATGCTGGGTTGAATGATGATGGATAAAAGGTATCATATACAAATGATACCACTGAATTTTCCTTCATTGTCCAGATTTGTACAGAGTAAACTCTTGAGATAGCTCAAGCACTTGAGCAAAGTACGCGTATATTGGACCGACATGCATATACGTAAATTGCCACCTGCGTGTAACAAACACAATGGGGCGATGGTGAGTCGTCACAAGGCTCACCCAGTGGTTGAAAAACACCACCGAGAAACGGTAAAGCACTCCGACATTTTGTCGCTTTTATAGGTTTATTTCCAATATATTCAGCAACCCATCAATCACTACTGGAATAGTAGAATGGATTGTACAGTATCTAAGGCCTTATGATCAAGATTTAATGTAAAAATTTTGGATTCTTATTGGACTAGATACATATATTTAGTCATAGAAATGTGACAGGGATGATAGCGGGACATTGTTTCGTAAGGATTATTTTCACTTATCATCACTTTCATCTTTCGGTATCTTAAACCATTTACTTTCAGGAACCAAGTTGATTGCATTGGACCTAATTTCAGTCTCTTCTCTATTCTTGGTTGTTCACTTTCTCTGCATTAAATCACAATGGACTTAAGTGGTCACCGAATGGAATTGCACCTCTTTGGAAAGGCGTGCTTAGGGTAAATTCAAAGCAGTGATGGCTTATGAGATTTTAATCTTACTTATCAAAAAGCATAGGGTTGTTTGATAACTAAAGATCTGGCTGATGACCAATGGAACTTCAAGTCTAGTATAGATGGTTGATATATGTAACATATACAAGTCATCGGGCCGTATGGTATCTTTCCTTCTATGCTATATTTCCACCTTAGGATGCATTATTTCCTCATAGGAGTGATATAGATACCCAGCAGATAAGCCACGCTCAACATGAATGGGAGCGTACCATGAGGTGGTAAGCTTGGACGTACATTCAGCCTTCAATAATAGATTGAGGCGATGAGAGATTGAGAGAATGGATTTAGGAGATTAAGACTCAATGGGGCGGTGGTGAGTCGTCACAAAGCCCACCCAGTGGTCGGAAAAGACCACCGAGAAATAGGTCAACATGACAGGTGTTCACGAAAAGCACTTTGACATTTTGTCGCTCCTATAGGTTTATTTCCGATATATTCAGCAACCCATCAATCAGTATTGGAATAGTAGAATGGATTGTAAAGTATCTAAGGTCTTATGACCAAGACTTTATGTAAAAGAAGCCTGGATTCATATTGGACTATATATATTTAGTCATAGGAATGTGATAGGGATGATAGCGGGACATTGTTCCATAAGGATTATTTTCACTTATCATCACTTCCTTTTTTCAGGAACCAATTTCATTGCATTGGACCTCAGTCTAGTTTCAGTTTTTTTCTGCTTTTCTCTAATCTTGGTTGTTCACTTTCTCCAAATGAAATCACAATGAACTTAAGTTTGGTGTATAAAACCTCTTCCCATAATGGGGTAGGGTAAAAATAAGCCAGTTTTTGAGGATGATAGTCATAATTTCCTACAATACGCATATTTGTTGTTCGAAACTCCAAAGGAAGTGTGTGTAATTATAACAATAGTAAAAGCAATAACTACATACATACACATCCACTAGTTTGTATGTGTATATTACTTGCTACATGCAACAAAAAGAGAACAAAAAAATTCACTTACTTTGGCGCCGTCAACATTGTTTATACCTTTTGAATAGCAACAAATGGTAGCCTGCTGCGTCTTGAAATTTAAAGTAGGATTTATTGTACTGACAGGACTGGCTTAAAGCTCAATTTAAATGAAATCTACATTTGTAGATACAACATTTACTGGAGTCAGTCATACATTTGTTTGATTACATATTGTGTGGTCCAAACAAAGAAAATTTTGATGGGCTGCAGCAATACCTACAAACTGAATGTATTTTGTTAAGAGTATCTTTCGTTTTGTTTTTATGTTAAACCTGGTCAGTTTTAATTTAAATTTTAATATTTGGTATTATTATGATATATATCAAGGCTAAAGATTGTCTGGCTGAAGAAATTGTTGTCTGATGAAAATAACATAGAATATTATTGACACCCTTACTGATAGTACTAAATATGCGTTGTCGGTCGAGTAACAAATAATCTTCAGTTTCACTTCTTTAAGAATTCATTTAAGAATGATCTATCTCTAGCTTATCTTTACAACATTTCCCATTCCCTAGATTTTCCATTTCAATAACCGACTAAAAAGAGAAGAAACTAATTTATTTTGCTTCACTTAACTCCATTACCCATATTAAACGTACCGGGGTTATTTTGAATATAAATTTCAAAAAGTTTCCTCATACTCAAACTAAATTGACTTAAATACTGTGAAATTGTTTTTTAGTCAACCGTTTTTTTGGTCGCTTTTCTACTCTGTTTTGTCATTTCGTTTAGATCAGACCACACACATCTAAGCCATGTACAAGTCTCTAAATGTTGTTGTATTTTTTTTTTCTCTACCACACTTTTGTTGTAATTTGTATTATTGTACCTTAATTTGCATAAAACATCAAAACAACAAAAATATCATCAAGTGTCAAAAATTATGGAAAACATATTTTGACATGACAACGAACAAGTGAAGCAAAAGATATTATCAACGACAACAGCCACAAAGAAAACAAGAAAAATACAAGAACATTAAAGAAGTATTAACGCCTTTTGGAACCTAAAATGAAAACAACAAAAAAGGTGACAAAAGTAATGTTTGTTGTTGTTTTTTACTCAGTTTTTTTCTTGGTTTTATAGGTCCTAGGGTTTTTATCGAAATATTGAGTTTGTCATATTGTTTGTGACAAGAAGAAGAATTAGTACATACCAGGCAGGGAAAATAAGAAAGTAAGAATTTATAGTTGCATAGCCGACCATAGGATACCCTACACCAGCGTTAAAGTTAAAAAAATTGAATATTTTATTTAATTCAGAAATCTTTAGACTATAGACTAGACTATAGACTAGACTATAGACTAGACTATAGACTAGACTATAGACTAGACTATAGACTAGATTATAGACTAGACTATAGACTAGACTATAGACTAGACTATAGACTAGACTATAGACTAGACTATAGACTAGACTATAGACTAGACTATAGACTAGACTATAGACTAGACTATAGACTAGACTATAGACTAGACTATAGACTAGACTATAGACTAGACTATAGACTAGACTATAGACTAGACTATAGACTAGACTATAGACTAGACTATAGACTAGACTATAGACTAGACTATAGACTACACTATAGACTAGACTATAGAGTAGACTATAGACTAGACTATAGACTAGACAAACTAGACTATAGACTAGACTATAGACTAGACTATAGACTAGACTATAGACTAGACTATAGACTAGACTATAGACTAGACTATAGACTAGACTATAGACTAGACTATAGACTAGACTATAGACTAGACTATAGACCTAGACTATAGACTAGACTATAGACTAGACTATAGACTAGACTATAGACTAGACTATAGACTAGACTATAGACTAGACTATAGACTAGACTATAGACTAGACTATAGACTAGACTATAGACTAGACTATAGACTAGACTATAGACTAGACTATAGACTTGACTATAGACTAGACTATAGACTAGACTATAGACTAGACTATAGACTAGGACTATAGACTAGACTATAGACTAGACTATAGACTAGACTATAGACTAGACTATAGACTAGACTATAGACTAGACTATAGACTAGACTATAGACTAGACTATAGACTAGACTATAGACCAGACTATAGACTAGACTATAGACTAGACTATAGACTAGATTATAGACTAGACTATAGACTAGACTATAGACTAGATTATAGACTAGACTATAGACGAGACTATAGACGAGACTATAGACTAGACTAGACTAGACGAGACTATAGACTAGACTAGTCTAGACTAGTCTAGACTAGACTAGACTAGACTAGACTAGACTAGACTATAGACTATAGACTATAGACTATAGACTATAGACTATAGACTATAGACTATAGACTATAGACTATAGACTATAGACTATAGACTATAGACTATAGACTATAGACTATAGACTATAGACTAGACTAGACTAGACTAGACTAGACTAGACTAGACTAGACTAGACTAGACTAGACTAGACTAGACTAGACTAGACTAGACTAGACTAGACTAGACTAGACTAGACTAGACTAGACTAGACTAGACTTGACTTGACTAGACTATAGACTATAACCTATAGACTAGACTATAGACTAGACTATAGACTAGACTATAGACTAGACTATAGACTAGACTATAGACTAGACTATAGACTAGACTATAGACTAGACTATAGACTAGACTATAGAGTAGACTATAGACTAGACTATAGACTAGACCATAGACTAGACTATCGACTAGACTATAGACTAGACTATAGACTAGACTATAGACTAGACTATAGACTAGACTATAGACTAGACTATAGACTAGACTATAGACTAGACTATAGACTAGACTATAGACTAGACTATAGACTAGACTATAGACTAGACTATAGACTTGACTATAGACTTGACTATAGACTAGACTATAGACTAGACTATAGACTAGGCTATAGACTAGACTATAGACTAGACTATAGATTAGACTATAGACTAGACTATAGACTAGACTATAGACTAGACTATAGACTAGACTATAGACTAGACTATAGACTAGACTATAGACTAGACTATAGACTAGACTATAGACGAGACTATAGACGAGACTATAGACTAGACTAGACTAGACTAGACGAGACTATAGACTAGACTACACTAGACTTGACTAGACTAGACTAGACTAGACTAGACTAGACTAGTCTAGACTAGACTAGACTAGACTAGACTATAGACTATAGACTATAGACTATAGACTATAGACTATAGACTATAGACTAGACTAGACTAGACTAGACTAGACTAGACTAGACCAGACTAGACTAGACTAGACTAGACTAGACTAGACTAGACTAGCCTAGACTAGACTAGACTAGACTTGACTTGACTAGACTAGACTAGACTAGACTAGACTAGACTAGACTAGACTAGACTAGACTAGACTAGACTAGACTAGACTAGACTAGACTAGACTAGACTAGACTAGACTAGACTAGATTAAACTAGACTAGACTAGACTAGACTAGACTAGACTAGACTAGACTAGACTAGACTAGACTAGACTAGACTAGACTAGACTAGACTAGACTAGACTAGACTAGACTAGACTAGACTAGACTAGACTAGACTATAGACTATAGACTATAACCTATAACCTATAGACTATAGACTAGACTATAGACTAGACTATAGACTAGACTATAGAGTAGACTATAGACTAGACTATAGACTAGACTAGACTAGACTAGACTAGACTAGACTAGACTAGACTATAGACTATAGACTATAACCTATAACCTATAGACTATAGACTAGACTATAGACTAGACTATAGACTAGACTATAGACTAGACTATAGACTAGACTATAGACTAGACTATAGACTAGACTATAGACTAGACTATAGACTAGACTATACTGCAGACTATACTCTAGACTATACTCTAGACTATACTCCAGATTATACTCCAGACTATACTCTAGACTATAATCTAGACTGTATTGTAGACTATACTCTAGACTGTATTTTAGACTATACTCTAGACTATACTCTAGACTATACTCTAGACTACACTCTAGACTATACTCTAGACTATATTCTAGACTATACTCTAGACTATACTCCAGACTATACTTTAGACTATACTCTAGACTATACTCTACACTATACTCTAGACTATACTCTAGGCTATATTCTAGACTATACTCTAGACTATAGATTAGACTATATACTATTGAATAGTCCATAAACTAGACTTAACAATATACTAGACTATAGACTAGACTTTAGACTAGGCTATAGACTAGACTACAGAGTTGAACATTTTTGAGAAAAAATTTTGTATTAAAACATTTTGAAATAAAATTTTATAAAAAGAAAATTTAGAAATTTTTTATAGAATAAAATTTCTAATGAAATATGAAACAAATTTAGGAGAAGTTTATATGAACTAGAAACTTTATGAAAAATAATATTTCTACTTTTTGCAATATGTATATAGGGTATTGCTGATTCTATAAGACCTTTTAAAAGTTGTTTATATCAAACCTCTTTTATTTAAAGTATAACTTTTTTCTTGTTTTACATTAGTTTTTTGTTTGTTTTTATTGATTCTCAAAAGATATTGTATGGGAAAATTTTTCAATAAAATGTGGTAAATTAATTAATTGTTATTATGTGAAAGCGATATTGAATACAACAAAAAAAAAAAAAAAAAAACGTTAAACTATCAAATTTCATAATTAAGAACTATACGAAAAAATCTCATTTTCCGATAACATTAAAAAATTATGTTCGAAAAATGACAGCAGATAAGTTTAGTAGTGGCATCAAAATACTTATTTTAACTTTTAGATAAAGGTTTATTAAAATATTTAATGAACCAGTAAACTAATTGAAAATTGTTCTAGAATATTTAAATATAATCTTTCTACATCGATCTCTAATACCAGGTGGAATACAACCAAAAACGAGTTTAAAATTTTTTGGGAACTTTTTGAAACTGCTGTGTATAATAGTGTTCTCATTGATCAGAATAAACTCTTTTCATTAAATGTTCATTGATAATTGAGAAACAGCTTAAGCTCAGTATTAAATTCTCCTACATATAATTTCATGTTCCATTGTTTTTAAATCAGATTAAGTCCATATATTTTAGAGCATATGCTAGCATAATCTATTTAACTTGTTGCAATTTTCTCACCCAATTAGATAAATACCTCAATTGTATAACAAATGCTTTTAATCTACTTTTTTAAATAATCAGCTTTTAACACCTTCACAGATATACTTAGTACATATTATAGATGGCCATGAGAACTATAATGTAAAAACAATTTTATTTTTTTTTTTTTTTATTAATTTATAAAAAGTCCAATATATCTACACATAATGACAGGCCAACAAGTGGGACACATTAATGGTTTTATATTGAAGCTTAACCTGTTCTCATTGTTGAGCGTTTTTTTATATTTTTTTATAAAACGGTGAAACCTTTACGTTAACAAGACTGTCATTATGATAATACCTGTCATACTCTTAAAAAAGAGACAACAAAAAAAATGTTTTGCACTCAAATATTAATGTTGGTAAAATTTATAAAAAAAATTAATAATATAAGACACTTGGCATATATATTTCATAATGGGTGTATATTAATGTGTAGTACAGTGACATATTGCAATAAATGAGACCAGAAAGCCGGGAAAAAGTGGCTCAACATATAGTCTTCAACTCTATATACTTATACCAAATATCGGATCTCAAAGGTTAACTTAGATTAAAATTCCGGCTTACATCTGTCGTGCATTGAAAATGTTTTTAAATGGTTGGATTTCTAATGACCCCGGATCATGTTACCATGGCGAATTAGTACTTCTAGTATATCATGATTAGAAAGTAGACTGAAGGTGTGTTGAAGATGGACAAAGTTGGTTGAAATGACGGAAGGTAAATTGGGTCTATTTTCCTCCTCTGTGTATATTTGGGGATTAGTCTAGTCTATAGTCTAGTCTATAGTCTAGTCTATAGTCTAGTCTATAGTCTAGTCTATAGTCTAGTCTATTGTCTAGTCTATAGTCTAGTCTATAGTCTAGTCTATAGTCTAGTCTATAGTCTATGTCTATAGTCTAGTCTATGTCTAGTCTATAGTCTAGTCTATAGTCTAGTCTATAGTCTAGTCTATAGTCTAGTCTATAGTCTAGCTATCTAGTCTAGTCTATAGTCTAGTATATAGTCTAGTCTATAGTCTAGTCTATAGTCTAGTCTATAGTCTAGTCTATAGTCTAGTCTATAGTCTAGTCTATAGTCTAGTCTATAGTCTAGTCTATAGTCTAGTCTATAGTCTAGTCTATAGTCTAGTCTATAGTCTAGTCTATAGTCTAGTCTATAGTCTAGTCTATAGTCTAGTCTATAGTCTAGTCTATAGTCTAGTCTATAGTCTAGTCTATAGTCTAGTCTATAGTCTAGTCTATAGTCTAGTCTATAGTCTAGTCTATAGTCTAGTCTATAGTCTAGTCTATAGTCTAGTCTATAGTCTAGTCTATAGTCTAGTCTATAGTCTAGTCTATAGTCTAGTCTATAGTCTAGTCTATAGTCTAGTCTATAGTCTAGTCTATAGTCTAGTCTATAGTCTAGTCTATAGTCTAGTCTATAGTCTAGTCTATAGTCTAGTCTATAGTCTAGTCTATAGTCTAGTCTATAGTCTAGTCTATAGTCTAGTCTATAGTCTAGTCTATAGTCTAGTCTATAGTCTAGTCTATAGTCTAGTCTATAGTCTAGTCTATAGTCTAGTCTATAGTCTAGTCTATAGTCTAGTCTATAGTCTAGTCTATAGAACTAGTCTATAGTCTAGTCTATAGTCTAGTCTATAGTCTAGTCTATAGTCTAGTCTATAGTCTAGTCTATAGTCTAGTCTATAGTCTAGTCTATAGTCTAGTCTATAGTCTAGTCTATAGTCTAGTCTATAGTCTAGTCTATAGTCTAGTCTATAGTCTAGTCTATAGTCTAGTCTATAGTCTAGTCTATAGTCTAGTCTATAGTCTAGTCTATAGTCTAGTCTATAGTCTAGTCTATAGTCAGTCTATATCTAGTCTATAGAACTAGTCTATAGTCTAGTCTATAGTCTAGTCTATAGTCTAGTCTATAGTCTAGTCTATAGTCTAGTCTATAGTCTAGTCTATAGAACTAGTCTATAGTCTAGTCTATAGTTTAGTCTATAGTCTAGTCTATAGAACTAGTCTATAGTCTAGTCTATTGTCTAGTCTATAGTCTAGTCTATAGTCTAGTCTATAGTCTAGTCTATAGTCTAGTCTATAGTCTAGTCTATAGTCTAGTCTATAGTCTAGTCTATAGTCTAGTCTATAGTCTAGTCTATAGTCTAGTCTATAGTCTAGTCTATAGTCTAGTCTATAGTCTAGTCTATAGTCTAGTCTATAGTCTAGTCTATAGTCTAGTCTATAGTCTAGTCTATAGTCTAGTCTATAGTCTAGTCTATAGTCTAGTCTATAGTCTAGTCTATAGTCTAGTCTATAGTCTAGTCTATAGTCTAGTCTATAGTCTAGTCTATAGTCTAGTCTATAGTCTAGTCTATAGTCTAGTCTATAGTCTAGTCTATAGTCTAGTCTATAGTCTAGTCTATAGTCTAGTCTATAGTCTAGTCTATAGTCTAGTCTATAGTCTAGTCTATAGTCTAGTCTATAGTCTAGTCTATAGTCTAGTCTATGTCTAGTCTATAGTCTAGTCTATAGTCTAGTCTATAGTCTAGTCTAGTCTAGTCTATAGTCTAGTCTATAGTCTAGTCTATAGTCTAGTCTATAGTCTAGTCTATAGTCTAGTCTATAGTCTAGTCTATAGTCTAGTCTATAGTCTAGTCTATAGTCTAGTCTATAGTCTAGTCTATAGTCTAGTCTATAGTCTAGTCTATAGTCTAGTCTATAGTCTAGTCTATAGTCTAGTCTATAGTCTAGTCTATAGTCTAGTCTATAGTCTAGTCTATAGTCTAGTCTATAGTCTAGTCTATAGTCTAGTCTATAGTCTAGTCTATAGTCTAGTCTATAGTCTAGTCTATAGTCTAGTCTATAGTCTAGTCTATAGTCTAGTCTATAGTCTAGTCTATAGTCTAGTCTATAGTCTAGTCTATAGTCTAGTCTATAGTCTAGTCTATAGTTTAGTCTATAGTCTAGTCTAGTCTATAGTCTAGTCTATAGTCTAGTCTATAGTTAGTCTATAGTCTAGTCTATAGTCTAGTCTATAGTCTAGTCTATAGTCTAGTCTATAGTCTAGTCTAGTCTATAGTCTAGTCTATAGTCTAGTCGATAGTCTAGTCTAGTCTAGTCTACATCTAGTCTATAGTCTAGTCTATAGTCTAGTCTATAGTCTAGTCTATAGTCTAGTCGATAGTCTAGTCGATAGTCTAGTCTAAGTCTAGTCTATAGTCTAGTCTATAGTCTAGTCTATAGTCTAGTCTATAGTCTAGTCTATAGTCTAGTCTATAGTCTAGTCTATAGTCTAGTCTATAGTCTAGTCTATAGTCTAGTCTATAGTCTAGTCTATAGTCTAGTCTATAGTCTAGTCTATAGTCTAGTCTATAGTCTAGTCTATAGTCTAGTCTATAGTCTAGTCTATAGTCTAGTCTATAGTCTAGTCTATAGTCTAGTCTATAGTCTAGTCTATAGTCTAGTCTATAGTCTAGTCTATAGTCTAGTCTATAGTCTAGTCTATAGTCTAGTCTATAGTCTAGTCTATATCTAGTCTATAGTCTAGTCTATAGTCTAGTCTATAGTCTAGTCTATAGTCTATCTACAGTCTAGTCTATAGTCTAGTCTATAGTCTAGTCTATAGTCTAGTCTATAGTCTAGTCTATAGTCTAGTCTATAGTCTAGTCTATAGTCTAGTCTATAGTCTAGTCTATAGTCTAGTCTATAGTCTAGTCTATAGTCTAGTCTATAGTCTAGTCTATAGTCTAGTCTATAGTCTAGTCTATAGTCTAGTCTATAGTCTAGTCTATAGTCTTCTATAGTCTAGTCTATAGTCTAGTCTATAGTCTAGTCTATAGTCTAGTCTATAGTCTAGTCTATAGTCTAGTCTATAGTCTAGTCTATAGTCTAGTCTATAGTCTAGTCTATAGTCTAGTCTATAGTCTAGTCTATAGTCTAGTCTATAGTCTAGTCTATAGTCTAGTCTATAGTCTAGTCTATAGTCTAGTCTATAGTCTAGTCTATAGTCTATAGTCTAGTCTATAGTCTCAGTCTAGTCTATAGCTAGTCTATCTAGTCTAGTTAGTCTATAGTCTAGTCTATAGTCTAGTTCTATAGCTGTCTAGGTCTATAGTCTAGTCTATAGTCTAGTCTATAGTCTAGTCTATAGTCTAGTCTATAGTCTAGTCTATAGTCTAGTCTATAGTCTAGTCTATAGTCTAGTCTATAGTCTAGTCTGTCTATAGTCAGTCTATAGTCTAGTTATGTCTAGTCTATAGTCTAGTCTATAGTCTAGTCTTATCTAGTCTATAGTCAGTCTATAGTCTAGTCTATAGTCTAGTCTATAGTCTAGTCTATAGTCTAGTCTATAGTCTAGTCTATAGTCTAGTCTATAGTCTAGTCTATAGTCTAGTCTATAGTCTAGTCTATAGTCTAGTCTATAGTCTAGTCTAATAGTCTAGTCTATAGTCTAGTCTATAGTCTAGTCTATAGTCTAGTCTATAGTCTAGTCTATAGTCTAGTCTATAGTCTAGTCTATAGTCTCGTCTATAGTCCTAGTCTATAGTCTAAGTCTTATCTAGTCTAGTCTAAGTAGTCTAGTCTATAGTCTAGTCTTATAGTTTCTTTAGTCTATAGTCTAGTCTATAGTCTAGTCTATAGTCTAGTCTATAGTCTAGTCTATAGTCTAGTCTATAGTCTAGTCTATAGTCTAGTCTATAGTCTAGTCTATAGTCTAGTCTATAGTCTAGTCTATAGTCTAGTCTATAGTCTAGTCTATAGTCTAGTCTATAGTCTAGTCTATAGTCTAGTCTATAGTCTAGTCTATAGTCTAGTCTATAGTCTAGTCATAGTCTAGTCTATAGTCTAGTCTATAGTCTAGTCTATAGTCTAGTCTATAGTCTAGTCTATAGTCTAGTCTATAGTCTAGTCTATAGTCTAGTCTATAGTCTAGTCTATAGTCTAGTCTATAGTCTAGTCTATAGTCTAGTCTATAGTCTAGTCTATAGTCTAGTCTATAGTCTAGTCTATAGTCTAGTCTATAGTCTAGTCTATAGTCTAGTCTATAGTCTAGTCTAGTAGTCTATAGTCTAGTCTATAGTCTAGTCTATAGTCTAGTCTAGTCTATAGTCTAGTCTATAGTCTAGTCTATAGTCAGTCTAGTCTAGTCTAGTCAGTCTATAGTCTAGTCTATAGTCTAGTCTATAGTCTAGTCTATAGTCTAGTCTATAGTCTAGTCTATAGTCTAGTCTATAGTCTAGTCTATAGTCTAGTCTATAGTCTAGTCTATAGTCTAGTCTATAGTTAGTCTATAGTCTAGTATAGTCTAGTCTATAGTCTAGTCTATAGTCTAGTCTATAGTCTAGTCTATAGTCTAGTCTATAGTCTAGTATAGTCTAGTCTATAGTCTAGTCTATAGTCTAGTCTATAGTCTAGTCTATAGTCTAGTCTATAGTCTAGTCTATAGTCTAGTCTATAGTCTAGTCTATAGTCTAGTCTATATCTAGTCTATAGGTCTAGTCTATAGTCTAGTCTATAGTCTAGTCTATAGTCTAGTCTATAGTCTAGTCTATAGTCTAGTCTATAGTCTAGTCTATAGTCTAGTCTATAGTCTAGTCTATAGTCTAGTCTATAGTCTAGTCTATAGTCTAGTCTATAGTCTAGTCTATAGTCTAGTATATAGTCTAGTCTATAGTCTAGTCTATAGTCTAGTCTATAGTCTAGTCTATAGTCTAGTCTATAGTCTAGTCTATAGTCTAGTCTATAGTCTAGTCTATAGTATAGTCTATAGTCTAGTCTATAGTCTAGTCTATAGTCTAGTATAGTCTAGTCTATAGTCTAGTCTATAGTCTAGTCTATAGTCTAGTCTATAGTCTAGTCTATCGTCTAGTCTATAGTCTAGTCTATAGTCTAGTCTATAGTATAGTCTATAGTCTAGTCTATAGTCTAGTCTATAGTCTAGTCTATAGTCTAGTCTATAGTATAGTCTATAGTCTAGTCTATAGTCTAGTCTATAGTCTAGTCTATAGTCTAGTCTATAGTCTAGTCTATAGTCTAGTCTATAGTCTAGTCTATAGTCTAGTCTCTAGTCTAGTCTATAGTCTAGTCTATAGTCTAGTCTAGTCTATAGTCTAGTCTATAGTCTAGTCTATAGTCTAGTCTATAGTCTAGTCTATAGTCTAGTCTATAGTCTAGTCTATAGTCTAGTCTATAGTCTAGTCTATAGTCTAGTCTATAGTCTGTCTATAGTCTAGTCTATAGTCTAGTCTATAGTCTAGTCTATAGTCTAGTCTATAGTCTAGTCTATAGTCTAGTCTATAGTCTAGTCTATAGTCTATATATAGTCTAGTCTATAGTCTAGTCTATAGTCTAGTCTATAGTCTAGTCTATAGTCTAGTCTATAGTCTAGTCTATAGTCTAGTCTATAGTCTAGTCTATAGTCTAGTCTATAGTCTAGTCTATAGTCTAGTCTATAGTCTAGTCTATAGTCTAGTCTATAGTCTAGTCTATAGTCTAGTCTATAGTCTAGTCTATAGTCTAGTCTATAGTCTAGTCTATAGTCTAGTCTATAGTCTAGTCTATAGTCTAGTCTATAGTCTAGTCTATAGTCTAGTCTATAGTCTAGTCTATAGTTTTTTTTTTTTTTTTTTTTTTTTTTTGTATAGTGGAGGAGGAAACCTTACATAGGTCCCATAAAGGGTATGTCGGATTCCTACCGACTAAAACCACCTCCATCGTCAACACCACACTCCGCGGAACTGCCACCAGGTACTACTTCGCGGGGTGGTCAGCTTTGACGCTGAACTTCCTTAACTCTCAGAGTTCGTCTCCTAGGCCACGTTCTGGGCCTTGCGAATAATCTCTGCATCTCGCAGAGCTATATTTATTGAAGTTATGTACATGTTCACCAATGACCAGTTATGTTCTGATTTTAGAATTGCTTCTATTATATTGTCTGTCCTTATTTGTTCGCCAATGCACGATTCCAACCTGCTTCGTAGTCCAGAGAATTGTGGGCAATTAAAAACGACATGTTCTACTGTTTCATCTAGATCTGGGCATTTCGGGCATCTTGGTGAGTTGTCATGGCCAAACCGGTATAAATAGCTCCTATAGATACCATGTCCTGTAAGGAATTGCGTCAAATGGTAGTTCAGCTCACCATGGCGTCTATTTATCCATATATTGATGTCTGGGATTAGTTGAAAGGTCCATCGGCCCTTACTTGTACTTTCCCATCTCCTCTGCCATTCCCTCATAGTTTTCTCCCTTTCTATCCGGCTTATTTCCACCTTTGGGATATGTGGGTTTCTAGATTTCTCTTCGTAGACAGCCGATAGTTCTTTGGCTGCTAAGTCCACAGGTATTATGCCCGCTACTACATTTGCTGCTTCTGCAGAAATTGTTCTGTAACCACTACATACTCTTAGGCAGCTTCTTCTATGTATTGCAGAAATGTTTTTTCTAGATGCTTCAGATATTGCGCATTCCCAAATTGGTGCTCCATAAAGAATAACTGAGTTCGTTACCCTTGAAATTAAAATTCTTCTACTCTGTCGTGGGCCACCGATGTTTGGCATCATTCTTGCTAAGGCATTTGATACAGCTGTTGCTTTCTCACATGTATATTCTATGTGTTTCTTAAAGTTTAGGCGATCGTCAACCATTATACCTAAGTATTTAATAGATTCAGACGATTTGATTTCAGTTGTCCCCACAGTAAATGAAAGAGTCTCTCTCTTCCTCTTTCCGCTTATAAGCACTGCCTCCGTTTTATGCTCTGCAAGTTTCAGATTCATATCTTTCATCCAATTTCTAATAATTGCAATTGATTCGTTCGCATATAACTGGACTTCATTCAGGTAACGTGCTCTGACAAGGATTGCGACGTCGTCTGCGAATCCTACAACGGTCGCTTCTTCTGGGATTCTTAAGTCAAATATGCCATTGTACATAATATTCCACAGGAGTGGTCCTAGGACTGATCCTTGTGGGACACCTGATGTAATATTATACGATTCCGTACCATTGTCAGTTTCGAACCACAGTGTTCTTTTTGAGAAGTAATCCTTTATTATTGCAATAAGGTATTCGGGGACATTAAGAGATCTTAACGAGGAAATAATGTGTTTCCATCCCGCAGAATTAAAAGCATTTTTAACGTCTAGTGTAATTATGGCACAGTAATATCTATTCTTGCCTTTTCCATTGATTGCATTCTTAGCTGTTTCAGTTACGAAATTCACTGCATCAATTGTTGATCTAGCCTTTCTAAATCCATATTGCCTATCCGATAGCCCACAGGTTTCTTCTACTGCCTTTAACAGTCTCGTATAGACAATTCTTTCCAAGCATTTGCCTAAGGTGTCAAGTAGACAGATTGGTCGGTATGATTGTGGTTCACCTAATGTTTTTCCTGGTTTTGGTATCAGAATTAGTTTTTGTTTCTTCCAGATCTCGGGGAATTTCCCCTCTCTGAGACTTCTGCTGAACAGCCTGGTAAAAATCTCTGGTCTTGATTTTAGAGCGATCTTTAAAGCCCTATTCGGAATGAAGTCAAGGCCTGGTGCTTTGTTATCGCCAATCCTTGCACAGAGGTTTATTATTTCCTCCTCTGTCACTTCTATCTCGCCTTGTTGCACGATTGAATACGGCTCTGAGTACGGTTCTCCTTCCGGGAATAGAACTGATACTATTTCTCTAATAAGGTTAGGGCATGTTATTTGGGCTGACCTCTTCCCCTTTAGCTTTGACATTACAACTCGATATGCGTTACCCCAGGGATTTGCATCGGCTTCGTTGCATAGTTCTTTAAAGCACTCGGATTTACTACGTCTAATGGCTTCTTGTAGGCCTTTCCTGGCTTCGTGATATATTTCCCTTTTAGCTATGAAGTCTGGTCTGCCTCTGCTTCTTTGGTATTTTCTTCTACTTCTCAAGCATTCGCTTCTAAGGGCTGATATATTATCATTCCACCAGTAGTTTTCTTTCCTTCTATGGTTTGATCTCTTTCTTGGCATGGACGCATCACAAGCCATCTTTAGTGCTGCTAAGACTTTTTCTGCCATATCGGATACCGGGCCATTTTCAATTTGCTGGTATGAAAAGGTTTCGGTAAAGGCTTCTTCATCGATCTTATCTTTCGCCCATCCTTGAAATTTAAATTTGTCTGATACTATACTCAATGATGTATTAGGATTAATTGTGAAAATTACAGCCTGATGGTCACTGTGAGTATAGTGTTCGCTAACATACCAATCCATTTCTTTTGATAAACTAGAGCTCACGAAGGTTATGTCGACTACTGACCCATAACCAGCTCTCCGAAAAGTGTGTGCCTGTCCTTTGTTTGCTAGAATCACGTCAAGTCTAGAAAACGCGTCCAGAAGTATTTTGCCTCTTTTGTTTGTTCTTTGGCTACCCCAATCTATTGCCCATGCATTAAAATCACCTCCTATGACAATTGGATTATGCCTATTTGCGTCGTTCACTAGGTTGTCTATTATTTGCTCGAATTCATGTTGTGGTATATTAGGTGATATATAGCAGCTATATACGAATATTCCACCGATCTTAATTCTTACGAAGCCTTCTTGTAAATGGTGCATACCTTTCTCTATTGCTTTGTTGCCGCAGGCCCACACTGCTGCTTTACCTGTTGAATCACTTTCCCAAACATTTCTCTCAAGGTTTTTGTACTGCTCGCAAACAAGGGCGACGTCAATTTGTTGTTCACAGATGGTCTGTTTTAATAGCTCCTGCGCTGCACTACAATGGTTTATATTAAGCTGAATAAACTTCATTTGTGTCTGGAACTTAACGCCTTTCTAAATATAGGACATCTATAGCTACCAGCATTGTGCTTTAGATCCGTATTCCCTCCAGCTTTACATAGCATGCAGTTCGGCTCGGCCTGACAATCCCTCACTAAATGCCCATCAAGTCCACACCTTAGACACCGATTCGATCTATCTACGTCAGATTTACAGAATCTTGAAATATGGCCAAATTCCAGACACCTAAAACACTTAGTGAGTGTAATGGTTTCTCTTATGCGACACATAGACCAACCAATTTTGATCTTTTTTAGCTTGAGGGCTTTCATTGCAGCTTCTGTTGGGAGGCTAATTTTAGCTGATTGAGTTCCTCCATAGGTCTTTCGGAGGGACTTAACAATATTTTCTCTCAGATCTGGTATACCTAGCGCTTTGGAAAAGGATTGACATATTTCTAACTTTGTAGTGATATCATCCATATCTTTACATTCAATAACAATCTCATCTATTCGTGTTTTTACATCCACTGATCCATCCAAAGATGTTTTAATTTTTTCATTAAATCTTTCTGCTAGGTTTTCGCTTCCAGACTTAAGTTCTAAAAGAAGGTCCCCTTTCTGGGTTCTTCGAATTTTGTTTACCTCATCACCTAGTTCTTTTAGTTCAGGGTCTGCCCTAATTTTCTTTAAAATATCAGCGTAAGAGATATCGTTTTTGGCAGATATTATCATAGTATCTGGCCGAGGCTTGCGGGATCTCGTATTCTTTTTCTTCTTAACTATAGCCCATCCGGCTTCTAGGTTATCCGACTCTGGCTTTCTACTAGGGAGTTCTTCTAGTGGAGTTAGTGTTGTCCTATTTTGTGGAAGGCTTTGCTTCAGTCTTTTCGGCGTCGGCATTTTTGGAGCTGTTTTGTCTTCTAAATTTCTTTTCGATTCCCTTTTGGACGGCCATGCTATTGGTGATGTCTGCATGGACTGTTCCACTTCTTGTCGTGGTGATGTCTGCGTGGACTGTTCTACTTCTTGTCGGTATGTCATATTTATACCATTACGTAGTTCTTCTCTTGTTTTATTATACATAGCTCGGATTGCGGTCAATTGATCTTTAATGGCATTGTGTACGTTGTTTTTGGGTTTTACAAAGTCCATCAAATCAACAATTAAGTTCCCTAAAAGGCAGAATGACTCTGAAGGCTGTGCATTATCACTAATTGCCTCTTCTTGAGTCGTGTTTTCTTTGCTGCTAGTAGTTTGCGGTGGAGTTCTTTTTGTAGCCGCACTTCTTTGGAAAGGGTTTATTTGATTTTTCCCACCTTGATTTGTAGTACCACTGCGAGAAAAACTGCTCACTGGAGTAAAATAGTGTTCCTGTCCACCAATAGGTTGGTCGCTATTTTCTCCCCCTTTATTGCACTCCTTCTGGTGATTGTTGCTTGTAGCATTATCTGTTACCTTAGCCAAGCTTACCGGGGTAACATTGCAGGCGCTGGATTTCGACGACTGGTAGCCTGCTCGCGCACTACCCAAAGCCGCCGGTACTGGGGTCATTACTCCCTGCACCGTAATTGAATTTTCCTTATTAAACTTTTCCATGTTTGTTTTGTTATTCCGGGATCCTACCCGTAGCGTTTTTGACCTAACCGCCAGGATATTGATTCGCAGCCGCCCCTTACTTGGGAAACAGACGCTGACCAGAGAGCCGTTCAATATGAAACAGACGCTTCTGGGTTTAAATATGACTAGAGGAACCACGAAGACGTCACTCTTCTAATTACACCTCTCTAGAGGGTACCTCTTGTGGGGGATGCTTACTTACTGGCGGCATCTAATCGCCATGTCACAGAATCGTCATTAGGCTCATGTAACCTTTTTCTAGCACGCCCTCGAACTCTGCCGCTCATGGTCGGGGACTGCTTATCTATCGCAGCTGGCCTACATATTTGTAGGTCGTTCATCTATCCGCCACCTGCTGACCCCGATAGTAGCCAGAGCCACGGCCCTATCATAGTCTAGTCTATAGTCTAGTCTATAGTCTAGTCTATAGTCTAGTCTATAGTCTAGTCTATAGTTTAGTCTATAGTCTAGTCTATAGTCTAGTCTATAGTCTAGTCTATAGTCTAGTCTATAGTTTAGTCTATAGTCTAGTCTATAGTCTAGTCTATAGTCTAGTCTATAGTCTAGTCTATAGTCTAGTCTATATTTTAGTATATAGTCTAGTCTATAGTCTAGTCTATAGTCTAGTCTATAGTCTAGTCTATAGTCTAGTCTATAGTCTAGTCTATAGTCTAGTCTATAGTCTAGTCTATAGTCTAGTCTAGTCTAGTCTAGTCTAGTCTAGTCTAGTCTAGTCTAGTCTAGTCTAGTCTAGTCTAGTCTAGTCTAGTCTAGTCTAGTCTAGTCTAGTCTAGTCTAGTCTAGTCTAGTCTATAGTCTAGTCTATAGTCTAGTCTATAGTCTAGTCTATAGTCTAGCCATAGTCTAGTCTATAGTCTAGTCTATAGTCTAGTCTATAGTCCTAGTCTATAGTCTAGTCTATAGTCTAGTCTATAGTCTAGTCTATAGTCTAGTCTAGTCAATAGTCTAGTCAATAGTCTAGTCTATAGTCTAGTCTATAGTCTAGTCTATAGTCTAGTCTATAGTCTAGTCTATAGTCTAGTCTATAATCTAGCCTATAGTCTAGTCTATAGTCTAGTCTATAGTCTAGTCTATAGTCTAGTCTATAGTCTAGTCTATAGTCTAGTCTATAGTCTAGTCTATAGTCTAGTCTATTAGGTCTAGTCTATAGTCTAGTCTATAGTCTAGTATATAGTCTAGTCTATAGTCTAGTCTATAGTCTAGTCTATAGTCTAGTCTATAGTCTAGTCTATAGTCTAGTCTATAGTCTAGTCTATAGTCTAGTCTATAGTCTAGTCTATAGTCTAGTCTATAGTCTAGTCTTATAGTCTAGTCTATAGTCTAGGTCTATAGTCTAGTCTATAGTCTAGTCTATAGTCCTAGTCTATAGTCTAGTCTATAGTCTAGTCTATAGTCTAGTCTAAGTCTAGTCTATAGTCTAGTCTATAGTCTAGTCTATAGTCTAGTCTATAGTCTAGTCTATAGTCTAGTCTATAGTCTAGTCTATAGTCTAGTCTATAGTCTAGTCTATAGTCTAGTCTATAGTCTAGTCTATAGTCTAGTCTATAGTCCTAGTCTATAGTCTAGTCTATAGTCTAGTCTATAGTCTAGTCTATAGTTAGTCTAGAGTCTAGTCTATAGTCTAGTCTATAGTATAGTCTATAGTCTAGTCTATAGTCTGTCTATAGTCTAGTCTCTAGTCTAGTCTATAGTCTAGTCTATAGTCTAGTCTATAGTCTAGTCTATAGTCTAGTCTATAGTCTAGTCTATAGTCTAGTCTCTAGTCTAGTCTTAGTAGTCCAGTCTAGTCTAGTCTATAGTCCAGTCTATAGTTCTAGTCTTAGTCTAGTCCTGCTAGTCTAGTCTCTAGTCTAGTCTATAAGTCTAGTTCTATAGTCTAGTCTATAGTCTAGTCTATAGTCTAAGTCTACTAGTCTAGTCCTATAGTCTAGTCTATAGTCTAGTCTATAGTCCTAGTCTACAGTCTAGTCTATAGTCTAGTCTATAGTCTAGTCTATAGTCTAGTCTATAGTCTAGTCTATAGTCTAGAAGTCTATTAGTCTAGTCTATAGTCTTGTCTATAGTCTAGTCTATAGTCGAGTTCTATAGTCCTAGTCCATAGTCTATGTCTATAGTCTAGTCTATAGTCTAGTCTATAGTCTAGTCTATAGTCTAGTCTATAGTCTAGTCTATAGTCTAGTCCTATAGTCTAGTCTATAGTCTAGTCTATAGTCTAGTCTATAGTCTAGTCTATAGTCTAGTCTATAGTCTAGTCTATAGTCTAGTCTATATCTAGTCTAAGTCTAGTCTATAGTCTAGTCTATAGTCTAGTCTATAGTCAGTCTATAGTCCAGTCTATAGTCCCTAGTCTATATCGAGTCTATAGTCTAGTCCTATAGTCCCATGTCTATAGTCTAAAAGTCTATAGTCTAACTATAGTCTTGTCTATAGTCCCTAGTCCTATAGTCTAGGCTATAGTCTAGTCTATAGTCTAGTCTTAGTCTAGTCTATATTCTAGTATTAATGCTAATCTATAGTCCGAGTCTATATCTAGTCTATGGTCTAGGCCGAATAGTCTAGTCTATAGTCTAGTCTATAGTCCTAGTCTATAGTCTAGTAATATAGTCTAGTAATATAATCGAATCTATAGTCTAGTATATAGTCTAGTAGATAATCAATCGATAGTCTAGGTCTATAATCTAGTCTATAGTCCTAATATAGACTATTATTAGTAAATAACTAATATATAGTCTAGTCTACAGCCCTGGTAGTCAATTTTGTAAAGCTTCAACTGTAGCGCACTGTCTCTCTACTGTTTTACGTGGTATTTGCACTTTTTGTTTATTCTTTCATTTTATAAATTTTGTACTTTTTCTTCTTTAATCAATGTGTTGTCTTAACCACTATAATTATAGCAGGCTCCTGTAGGTAAAACCTAAACTACACTTTGGGTGTTGATTTTATCTTGCTTTAAATGAAATACCTTGTTTTATGAACAAGACGAAAAAAAATCGTTAAAAGTTAACAGTGGCAATAAAATCACCTTACAAAATTTTGTTTCCATGACAATCTGGACAATATAAGTGTTAGATTTTCCATAAATTTACATTCTATAAGTTTCTTATATTTCTGATTACAACTCATTATTGTACAATATTATTTAACATAAATCATGAAAATTTCGTTATTTATATTTCCCTGTAGGGTGTTCTTTGGGTCCAGAAAGAGCAGATAAATTCCTTTATTACCAATTAAATGATAATAATGATTCATCTGTTGAAATAAATTTACGACCAATGTCTTGAGAAAATAAATTCACTTTAATTTAAGATTCTCTTGAAATTTGTTTTCAATAAATTGTGTCAGTTTAATTTAACAACGACATCATGTGTACTTGAACCTTTTTGCATTAATATTAATTATTTAAACATTGTTTACGTTTTCTTTTCTCTTGTTAATTATTTATATAAATTTTAAATTAACTATGTCAATATCTCTTTAAATAACAATAAAAAATAATAATTTTAATGCATGACAAGAGCAGAATAACCCAGCAAAAACTGTGCACTTACTCAACAAGTTACTTTTCAATGACAACTGCATTTCGTCTGTATTACTTACAAGGATTCTAGTATGATCTTACTTTGAAACTGCTATATTTAGTACTTTTTAACCGTTTTAGCGAAATTTATTTGATCGCGAATTTACAACTGTCTAAACTACAGAATAGTCTGTTTGGTTGGTTATCTTGGTAGTTCACTCGAACAGTCAAGTAAAGTCAAGGGACTCGGTTTCGACAGGACCACTCTAATCGTCAGATACAGTATTATATAGTATTACTCCTTTTGATAAAAGCTAACGGAGTTGGTACTGAAATGGCGTTGGAGATATCAAGAGCAAATCCCTTTCTGGCATGGTCAACTGCCTGTTCATTTCCATAATAGTTAGTTCCTATGTGCAGGAACCCAAAAAAGGGTAACGTCAGACAGGTGACCCAATCTTGACAGATCCTTAATAGGGAAGTGGTAGTGTATGAGTTTATAGAAAGAAGTGCCGCTTGACTATCGAAAAAATTCCTATGTTGCCAGGAATATTGAGATAGTATAGTATTTTGCGGGCTGACATTATCGCAAACCAGATAATATAATGATTCGCTACTACCCCTGATCGAATGCCTGGCATTGGTACTACAGCCTAGGATTATGTCGTTAGATACCCCAATTAGGGCCAAGAGATCGTTCATTTCTTCTTATGGTGGGAAACCTTTAACTAAGGATTCTTGAACCAGGCCAATGTTCAGGTCTTCCTAGGCTATGAGTACCTAAAGGTCGTTCATTTCTTCTGATGGTGGGAACCTTTTAACTCCTGAGTCGAGATCGAATGCCTGGCATTGGTATCACAGTCTAGGATTACGTCATCAGATGCCTCAATTAGGGCCAGGAGATCGCTCACTTCAGCTGGTGGTGGGAACTCTTTAACTTCTGAGTCCGTGACCCAGGGTTCTTGAACCAGGTCAATGTTCAGGCCTTCCTCGGCAATGAATAACCTTAAGTTATCTGAAGCGAATTTTGAATGCTTCAAATTAATTTTCACAATCTTTAGCGCCATTGTCGAGTTCACGGAACACCTTCACTTTGGCGCCCCCAAAGAACAACCTAAATCCCGCTTTCTCTAGCTCAACAGAGCGTGATGACGAGGTTTAGACATGTGTGTTCTTCGCCTTGTTTTGTGCGCATGATAGCCCAGTCATCCATATGTATGTTGGGATTCTACCAGTTAAGGCATTGCAACATCTTTGCTGGATCGTAGGTAATCTGTGGTAATCAAACTCTTACACGACGTCCCATTGGAATTTCTTCAGTAGAGATTACTATAAGGCTTAAGGCACATATTGAGGAACTCCTTTGAGTGTTCCTCAGCATCAGCATTTGATCACCCTGTAACCTCGGTGAAACTCTGGAGTCAAAACGGGGTACCTTATCCTGCTGTTAGTGAGCAAGTGTTCCATGAAGAGTTCAGTTAATTTGGACTCAATGGCACCTCATTCTGTTAATTTGAACCTTGATAAAATGTAAATGCCCCTATTGGAAAATAACTTAAATTATCTTCCTGTTAAAGTCATTTAATAATATTTCAGGACAATTACAATAATTTTCTTTTCTATGGCAATGCTGAAATAACTTTGTGGGGGGTGGGTGGTGGTACATGCATTTCAATATAAATATTTAAAAATATTTAACATTTTCCTGCAACTAGGTAATAAAATAAAGTGCAATTTATAAAATATGAAATATGTTGTAGGTACTCCTGTCTCGGTTTTTGGTTGTTGTTTTGTTTTTAAAATACTTGATGCAGAATTTTTATTTTATACTTATTATTTATTTATATTTATATGTTGTTGCTGTTGCTTCATTTTTATATTGCTGCTGCAATAACAACATTTTGGTGTTTGGATGGTATGTTTTATGGTAACATGCTGACATTAATTGACCACAACAATTTGCAAGTGCAGTAAATTATAATAAAATGGATGTGGTTCGGTATTTTCGTTTAAAGCTTTTTGTTGATGATTTTTTTTTCGCAAGTATTTTTTGTTGTATTTCGACTGGTTGTTAGGATATTGTTGTTTTTGTTGGTTTCGTATTATGTTGTCTGTTCGCACATTGTATTGCTGCTTTTATGCCTCTACCAAAAAGACGAAACAGCATATTTCTGTTGTCGTTGCTGCTGCTGGTACTGTCGTTGGCCACTATTAATGTTTTTATACAAGTTGTCATGTTTTAGGTGAAGCCTTTAAAATATTTCTTTATGGTGGTAAAAAAGTATTGTTGACTGACAAAGTGTATGGCACCTCTATGGACAAATATGTGCGTGCGTTTGTGCTTTTCCCGCGAATGTCGACCAACTCTGTATGCCGGGATATTAAACATTCCTGCGAATAATATAAAGGACGAAATAGGAAAAATCGGTTCGTGTTCCTGTCTCAAGCTGTAATCTTTAATATAACGGGAATCTCACAGATGTGCTGAGACCATCAGGCCACGTGAGCGCCTCTTTATGAAAGGCGAAGAAGTTGTTGTGACTTTCAAAGGTTAGGTAGTTAGTTAGTTAGTTGGTTAGTTAGTTAGTTGGTTAGTTAGTAAGTTAGTTAGAGTTAGTTAGTTGTTAGTTAGTTGTTAGTTAGTTAGTAGTTAGTCGTTCGTTAGTAGTTAGTTAGTTAGTAGTTAGTTAGTTAGTTAGTTAGTTAGTTAGTTAGTTAGGTTAGTTAGTTAGTTCGTTCGTTCTTCGTTAGTTCGTTCGTTCGTTCGTTCGTTCTTCGTTCGTTCTTCGTTTTCGTTCGTTCGTTCGTTCGTTCGTTCTTGTTTTCGTTCGTTCGTTCGTTCGTTCGTTCGTTCGTTCGTTTCGTTCGTTCGTTCGTTCGTTCGTTTCGTTCGTTCGTTCGTTTCGTTCGTTCTTCGTTCGTTTCGTTTTCGTTCGTTTTCGTTCGTTTTTCGTTCTTTCTTCGTTCGTTCGTTTCGTTCGTTCGTTCTCTCGTTCGTTGTTCGTTCGTTCGTTCTTCGTTTTCTTCGTTCGTTCGTTCGTTCGTCTTCGTTTCGTTTTCGTTCGTTCTTCGTTCGTTCGTTCGTTCGTTTCGTTCGTTCGTTCGTTTTCGTTCGTTCGTTCGTTCGTTTTCGTTCGTTCGTTCAGTTCGTTCGTTCTTCGTTCGTTCGTTCGTTGTCTTCGTTCGTTCGTTCGTTCGTTCGTTGTTCGTTCGTTCGTTCGTTAGTTCGTTCGTTTCTTCGTTCGTTCGTTCGTTCGTTCGTTTCGTTCGTTTCGTTCGTTCTGTCGTTCGTTCGTTCGTTCGTTCGTTCGTTGTTCGTTCGTTCGTTCGTTCGTTCGTTCGTTCTTTCGTTCGTTTCGTTTTCTTCGTTCGTTCGTTGTTTTCGTTCGTTCGTTCGTTCTTCGTTTCGTTCGTTCGTTCGTAGTTCGTTCGTTTCGTTTCTTCGTTCGTTCGTTCGTTCGTTCGTTCGTTTCGTTGTTCGTTCGTTCGTTCGTTCTTCGTTCGTTCGTTCGTTCGTTCGTTCGTTCGTTCGTTCGTTCGTTTCGTTCGTTCGTTCGTTCGTTTCGTTCGTTCGTTCGTTGTTCGTTCGTTCGTTCTTCGTTTAGTTCGTTCGTTCTTCTTTCGTTCGTTCGTTCGTTTTCGTTCGTTCGTTCGTTCGTTCGTTCGTTCTCGTTCGTTCTTTCGTTCGTTCGTTCGTTCGTTCGTTCGTTTCGTTCGTTCGTTCTCGTTCGTTCGTTCGTTCGTTCGTTCGTTCGTTCGTTGTTCGTTCGTTCGTTCGTTCGTTCGTTCGTTCTTTCGTTCGTTGTTTCGTTCGTTCGTTCGTTCGTTCGTTCGTTCGTTCGTTTCGTTCGTTCGTTCGTTCGTTCGTTCGTTCGTTCTTCGTTCGTTCGTTCTTCGTTCGTTTTCGTTTTCGTTCGTTCGTTCGTTCGTTCGTTCGTTCGTTTCGTTCGTTCGTTCGTCGTTCGTTCGTTCGTCGTTCTCGTTCGTCGTTCGTTCGTTTCGTTCGGTCGTTCGTTCTTCGTTCGTTCTTCGTTCGTTCGTTCGTTCGTTCGTTCGTTCGTTTTCGTTCGTTTTCGTTCGTTCGTTCTTCGTTCTTCGTTCGTTCTTCGTTCGTTCGTTCGTTCGTTCGTTTCGTTCGTTGTTTCGTTCGTTTCCGTTCGTTCGTTCGTTCGTTCGTTCGTTCGTTCGTTCGTTCGTTCGTTCGTTCGTTTCGTTCGTTCGTTCGTTCGTTCGTTCGTTCGTTCGTTCGTTTCGTTCGTTTCGTTCGTTCGTTCGTTCGTTCGTTCGTTCGTTCGTTCGTTCGTTCGTTCGTTCGTTCGTTCGTTCGTTCGTTTCGTTCGTTCGTTCGTTCTTCGTTCGTTCGTTTCGTTCGTTCGTTCGTTCGTTCTTTTCGTTCGTTCGTTCGTTCGTTCGTTCGTTTCGTTCGTTCGTTCGTTCGTTCGTTCGTTCGTTCTTTCGTTCGTTCGTTCGTTCGTTCGTTTCGTTCGTTCGTTCGTTCGTTCGTTCGTTCGTTCTTTCGTTCGTTCGTTCGTTCGTTCGTTTTCGTTCGTTCTTTCGTTCGTTCGTTCGTTCGTTCGTTCGTTCGTTCGTTCGTTCGTTCGTTCGTTTTCGTTCGTTCGTTCGTCGTTGTTCGTTCTTCGTTCGTTCGGCTCTCCCCCCCATCCCTCCCCCCCTGCTCCTGATGTTTTTATTAATATCGAGGTATTATAATGTAATAAAAAGAACTTCAAATTTGGAGTACATGTTTTGATGTTGGGTGAATTAGGTTCATCACTGCCGAACATTGCACTCTAACTTGTTTTGTAGTTGCATTTGTATATCGTTGACAAGCTGCTGTCTCGTTATAAATATTGTAAAAAAAAAACGATGTCGATGCAATTGATGATGTTATATTTTTTCATTATTGATAATGTAAAATGTGATTTTTGTTCTTGTTGTTGCAGCTATTGATGCTGTTCTTTCTTTTGTAGTAGGCCCAGCCCATATTAATGTTGCAACTTTTTATTACATTATTATAATTTTGTTGTTGTTGGTGACAACAAACTTTTTGCATGTCAGGTTAAGTGAGAAAAAGTGTTGATGACACACCACTGTCAACAAGATACTTCATAAGTAAATTCTATTACGTATTGAGGTTTTTATAGGATTTTACTCATGTTTTGTAGCATCAATTGCAAAAGGCTGGCTGCCAAGTAGGAAATTGTTATTATATTTAATAGTTTAGCAGCCAAAAGGCGTGATGTTTTACTTTTTACAACAGTTGCATTAGAGGGTGATGAAAGTAAAAAAGAAATATTTTTAAAACATTATTTTTTATGGATCCATATTATATTAAGGAATTTAGTGAAGTAACATACTACTGTGTGTGTGTGAAGTAAGAAAAAAATTGCGAGTGTATTATTTTGGCGTCACAAATCTTACAAATGTATATTGTGGAATTGGAAACAGCATCTAGGTTTCATAATATATTTTCCTTAGTTGACAATTATTGGTCGAGTATGACTTTCACTTTATCGATCAGGCGAAATTATCCTTAGGTTTTTTTAGTTAAATGGACAATGAAGAAGGCAAAGGAAATCGTAAATTTACTTGTTCATAACTACAGGCTTTTACCGACATTTTTAACTTTCAATTATTGGACTCTAACGTTTTGCTCATGGAGCTGTTTTGTAGAAAAGTTATATATGTGTATATTACAAGTTTGACAGATCATTTTATTGTCTAGATTTATTTATTATGTTATCTTTAAAATCAGGTATTCAAACAGCAATCGGAGGTATAACCTTAAGGGTTCTTGTAGCTGTAGTGATTGATTGATTCGTAGCATCATGGTCCATAGTCAATGGGATACAGAGCAACTTAAAAAAAACAAGTTAGAGTGCTATATTCGGCTGAGCCGAATCTTAAATACTCTCCACCAACCACTCTTATATTAATACTTTTCTAATTGATCAAATATTTGTAGAAATAAGTTTTCTCATGTCTTAATAGAAAAATCCCAAGATTTAAACAACTTAAATCTATTACAATTCCAAGATTTATTGAACATTACAAACGCCCGTTTTCTTTTATATTTTTATAGCGCTTAGCAATATTTAGTAATTTGCATGTTTGTGAAAGATTCAATGATTTTCAAAATACATATGTACATATATAAAGGACCTTGTACGGGAGCTATGACCAATTATGTATATAGAGACAAAATTTCAAAATTCTGTATCTATATCATTATTTGGTAATGAATATTGTGCATTTAAGTGATTTTCTGGAGGGGACCTAGCATGAGAGCTATGACCAAATATGAACCGATCGTAAAACAATTTTATGGTGTAATTTATGTATATAAGAACAATATTTTTGCTAAATGTATGGATATCAATATTTGGTAAAGAGTTATGTGCGTTTAAGTGATTTTCTGAAAGGGACCTTGTATAGCAGCTATGATCAATTATGGATCGATAGGAAAACAATTTCACAGTAATATTTCTCTGTATATGAGCAGTACTTTTGCCAAACTTTATATGGATATCTTAATTTTGTAATGAGTTATGCGCCTTTAAGTGATTTTCGGGAGGGAACCTTGTATCGGAGCTATGACCAATTATGGACCGATCCAAAAAAACTTTCATTATAATATTTCTGTATATGTGAGAAATACTTGTACCAAATTTTATATGGATATTTTAATTTTGTAATGAGTTATGTGCGTTTAAGTGATTTTCGGGAGGGGACCTTGTATGGGAGCTATGATCAATTAAGGACCGATGGGAAAAAACTTTCACAGTAATATTTCTATGCATATGGGCAATACTTGTACCAAATTTTATATGGATATCTTAACAGATCATCGCGCGTTTAAGTGATTTTCGGGAGGGGACCTTGTATGGGAGCTATGACCAATTATGGACCGATCGGAAAAAACTTTCACAGTAATATTTCTATGCATATGGGCAATATTTGTATCAAACTTTATATGGATACCTTAATTAAGTAATGAGTTATGCGCGTTTAAGTGATTTTCGGGAGGGAACCTTGTATGGGAGCTATGACTAATTATAGACCGATCGGAAAAAAATTTCACAGTATTATTTCCGTGCATTTCTGAGTACTACTTGTACAGGAATATCTTAATTTAGTAATAAGTTATGCGCGTTAAGTGATTTTCGGGAGGGCACCTTGTATGGGAGCTATGTCCAATTATGGACCATCCAGAAGATTTTTTCTTTGAATAAATTCTATTGACATAAGATTTTAATTTGTAAAATTTTGTGAAGATATCGTCATTGTAACGGAAGTTATTAACATAACACCCATTTTTCGGGAATATGTACTTTTGTATGAGAGGTATATGAAATTGTGGACCAATGCTGGCAATTTTCAGCAGTGGTTAAGCTCTTGTGTAGAAACTAATGCATGGTGATTTTCATGGAATTATCTTGCATAGTTTTCGAGAAAATTACATTAGAATGTGTAAAAAATGCTTATTTTTTCGAGGTTGTTATAAATTTTGATTCACAACTTTTCCCCACGTGAACCGATTTTGCCCATTTTCAATACTTAACAACTTAGGAAAATGAAGAACATATTGGGTGAATTTGGTTAAACTCAATTGCTTCGTTTTATCGTGAGCGTGTTTTACACAGACAGACGGACATAGTTAAATCGACTCAGAATTTGATAAGGACCCAGAATATATATGCTTTGTTGGGTCTCAGATGAATATTTCTTGGTGCTACACACGGAGTGACATAGTTTTATATACCCTCTATCACCACTGATGGTGGTGGAGGGTATAACAATAATGCTATGAAGTATAAAATTTAGTATCTCCTCATCTGTTATAGATGAAATGAAGTTCATTTATCTCTCGCTTTATTTAAGGCAATGTTCCCTGAAAATTTGCAATAGGAAGAGCGAACTGCATATCATTGTATAAACTGGGTATGTAGCAGAAAGGAATCTTGTATTAGATACTGAACCAAGAACTGTTTGTTCAACAATCTATTACGATTCGGTATGCAGTTTTCAGATTTATGTATTAACCTTGCGTCAGGCCATCGTTGAGCAATGAGGTCCATAGTATTCCTGCGTAGTAGTGCTATTCTTAAGCTAAAAAAATCCAAGAAAATTTGTTTTTCATATGACAAGTTCACATTAATTTTATTGCCCTTAAGCCCTGCCACATTCTTCATTTACAAAGATTTTACAAATTTATCCACATGTATGAGTAGCCCCTTCCTTAAAGAAATACACAACATAAACTTTAAACCTTTTCAACTAAAACCGTTATTGTTGGTTTTTTTTTGGATGCTTCAAAAAAGTTAAATTTCTCCCTTAAAAAAAAAAAACAGAACGGAGGGTTACAAAGTTTTTGAAATGAAGTGAAATAAAATCCGATAAAGTAGCAGCGTTAATGTGTCAACTTACAGACAGACAGTGAAGGAGTAAGGCATGTGCTAAGAATTTCTCTTGCCACAATATACTAAATAAGCAAAAAGTTAAACAAGACTTTACAACAAGAACAGATTCATGCAGTTTAATATATGGGGTACATAATATTTAAAAGATTTCTTAAAGATATGTATCAATGTCTAAAAGCAGCGGTAAAGGTAGTAAGTAGAAGACGAAAAAAAAATAACATACTCGAGTGATATCTTTATTTCAGACAGACAGACAGACACACTTTAAGCAAAGTGTATAGGAGTGCAGTATAAAGCGATATAGTCATCTTATGTTGCAGCTAGTGAAAGAAATGAGGTGTTGACTAAAGTCAATGTTCGTTGTTGGTTTTATACAGCCAGTCAGTCAGTAACACTGTATATAATACTGCTCACATATAATATGTGTATGTATATTTTAATTTTTGTTTAACATTTTAGTTTGAATTTGGGTTCATTTTTTTGCAGCTTTCATTCATGAGGAGAGATACTCCTCCCGTTTTAACAACAAAAAAAATGCATGATTTTAAACATAATTTATGTGCATTTTGGTACACAGGTGTGACAAACACTTAAAATATGGTTTCATACATACATTCACGTTTTAACATCTTTGTTTGCATTTTGATATGATTATTTGAGCACATACTGCATATTTGATGCAGATAATAACTAAAAAAGCAAATAACACACAGAGTGTGTCGCTTTTTTACTGTTTTTTTTTTTGGTGTTTGTATATTTAGTAGTCTAAAAGGAAGCAGGTACTCGTACTTTGGAATATTGATATTCAGTTGTGATAAATTTACACAAGATTAAAATGTACTGTAATATAAATTTGTATACGAAATACTATATGCTTTTTTCGATATTTTTATACTATTCGGAATGACAATATTTCACCTTAATCATTAAATCATTTCGATAGCTTACAAAATACCTTTACGCGATCTGAGATCGATAATGATAATGAGATTGATAGTGTTCCAATTGTGTCATCCAATTAGCTTATTCAAAGTACACCATACACTTCCAAGCTAATAAAAGCGAAGTCATTCCTATTTAAATTTACGGACTGCATTATATCCTAAGCAGTGCTTATGTATATTCTACCAGATCTTCATTGAACAATAGGAGAGAGAAGTGAGTTGTGCAACAGATATTATATCGAAATTCTTCCAAGTTGCGATGATGATCTACTGAACCAATAGCATTTGATACCAATTAGAATTTTCGACCAAAATTTACTTCAAATTTCGTCTTATTTATAAAAGATTTTGGTCGAATATAGGTTAGGTTAGGTTGATAGGAGGATGTATACTACATTAAATCCGAAGAAATACACCTAGGCCACTATCGGGCCTGTTGTGCGCTCCAATTCAAGAAAAAAAAAAAAAAATTGTTCACTGAATGTATAATTTTTCCATGTTCAGTTTCCTGGACGTAATTCCTAAGAATCTTCCAATCGGTGTTGGTTAAGAATGTTATTTCCGGAATAACATCACTTCCAAGATACTTGGATCTAACTTCGACGAATGCCTGACAATGGCAAAGAAAGTGCTCCAGATTTTCACTGTCCTCTCCACATGCTCTACATTCGTCTGAATCCGCACGTCCAATTTTGTATAGATGTGCACGTAATCCTGTGTGTCCACTCAGAATACGTACCATCATACTAACCTCAGACTTGCTCATTTTGAGAAGATTTCTCGTCTTGCTCTCATCAGGGTCACCCCATAGAATCTTAGTGGTTCTACCCACTGTTTCATTATTCCAAGAGGCCTTATGGGATTCTCTCACCCATATTTTTAGTTCAGCTTTTGTGCGTCGAATGGTTTCGCGTTTGTCAGGTTAACAGCCTCGAGCTCCCTTTAAAGTTATTACATTCGCCCTTTCGTTATCGACTACTCCCGAGTGGGCTGGTACCCATATGATGTGAACCTTACCTCGGGGAGGGTATTCAGTTAAAGCTTTCTTACAATCCAATACGGTCTTAGATTTAGTTTTATCGCCTAATATCGCCCTAATAGCCTTCTGGCTATCGCTAAATATATTAAGCGCTGTGGGCGCCATATTTATACTAATCCAATTTACGCATTCCGTTATTGCTCGTACTTCTGCCTGGAAGCTTGTGTTATGATTTGGTAAACGATGGTATATTTCTGTTTCTGGCTCCACTTTGTCTCCCAATTCAGAGCCATCCGTGTAACAACGGATTCCTAATGGTATTTGCTCTAATGTTCCGCTTGACCAAGACATTCTATCTGGGATCAGCGTTTCAAAGTTTCCGACATATTCTGTGTCTGGTATACGATCAGGCACGTCCAATGATTGTGTATAACCTTCCAATGTGTCCAGTACACATTGATGACGTGTCCTATAACCGCTTTTGACCAGTTCGCCTAAAGTAAAGAGCCGTTCGGCGGTAAGCGCAACCTCATATCTTAAATATGTTTCAATGGGTGGAATATCTAGCAACGTTTTCAGAGCCTTGGTTGATGTAGTACACATGGCACCACTTATACCCAAGCAGCATGTACGCTGAACTCCCTGTAGTAGTTTGATATTACACTTTTTGTCTAAAGCAGTCCACCAGATTATTGAAGCATAAGCTAGAATTGGTCTAATTACACTTATAAATGCAATTTGTCATAGTAGGACTAAGACCCCATTTCATGCCTATGGTTCTCCTACATATCGCCCAGTACCGATGTGCCTTGTTGATCCTGTCCTCTATGTGGTGTCTCCATTTTAATTTCCGATCGAGGATTACACCTAAGTACTTAACTTTGTCTGTCACCGGTACCTTCTTGCCCAGGAAGCAAGGTTCAGTATACCTAGAAATTTTTGTCTTTCTTGTGAAAAGACAGATTTCCGTTTTTGCCGGGTTAACATTGAGGCCTCTCGGTTGAGCACAGCTCAAGGCCTTATTCAGAGCCTCCTCAGCTCTTCCTCACAAGTAATTTGGATCCTTTCCCTTTAAAAGTATTACGACATCGTCTGCATAGCAGACAGGTCTAAGTCCTTTCTCGGTTAGGTGACAAAATGCCACCCTGTGGTATACCGCGAAATACCTTTTTCCTGATAGTTATATCGTACATCTCGCAGCTTATCCATCTGTTAATTAGCATGTGCTTGATCAAGTTACGGAGCACCCGGTCAACATAAAACTGGTCTAGGGATTGGATAAGAGTATCACGTTATTGAAGGCGTCTTCGATGTCGAATATAAATTTTGTAAATAGTGAGGAGATCAGATAGAGTGAAGTATATCATTAACTGTTAAAAAAATGCTTTAACACTTGAGTGATTCTTTCGACACTTGAAAAATATATTTAGTCCAAAACTGATAAACTCGTGTAGAATGTCGAAGTGCTTTACGTGAACACCTGCCTTGACGGCCACCTCCCTTGAACACCATGGTGGTAGTTTGCCACCCAAATGATCCAAAGCTATTTGTTGGAGTATTTGAGGTATTTAAACTCTTGAAAAGTGATCAGTTATAAATATACTTTGTCATGATCGGCGCCGCAGCGTCCCCAACCTCCAATAATCTAGATTTCTCGCCCTTCAGTCGCACAACCACGTCACAAGGTTATGCTGCTTCGGCAACAGCACCTAGTGACGAACGAAATACCCAATCAATAGGTCAGGATCACAGATTGAGTGACGACGCTCAACCGTTAGTCGCGTAGCATGTGTCAATGTGCATTCTGTTGAGACGTCAACACAACACCGAGAATTTCCCTGAAGTAAATAGGCATACACAATCGGTATTAGTCACCCGATGGCAAGGAGACTTTCCCGAAATTTCAGAAATTTACAACAGTTCCGTTCTCAACCACCTAATCAATCCATTCTCAACCACTGAGTCAATCTGATAACTTCGCAACTGACACCCAACTTCGCGAAGAGCAAAAGATAATCAACAGGTTTAGGCATCCAGCATAAGTTGCCATATCCCAGTGACATCGATGAAGATGGCAACAGTATCGGAGATATAACAGTCCTTAAACCAACATCCTCTCTGCATGATTTGGGTTTAAACAACTACCACTTTGTGGATCCCGAAGGGACCTCAACCAACTGAACAGTTAAGACAAAGTCCTGCGGGTAATTAGCCACTCGTAGTACCAGATTATCTGCTGCTCTGGTTCGACCCCATGTCAATTTTTTTCCAAGGAAAGACCGAGGATATATTTGATCATCACCAGTTTATAGTACATTTATTGGTAGCACCTAGATGGAGATTTCATATTTCTGAGAATGTTAGAAATAAATCTAGTGAAACTATTACTGACACCAGATGCAATTAATT
Organism: Lucilia sericata; assembly: GCF_015586225.1. Taxonomy (NCBI): domain Eukaryota; kingdom Metazoa; phylum Arthropoda; class Insecta; order Diptera; family Calliphoridae; genus Lucilia; species Lucilia sericata. Next base: position 81,042 of record NW_023995312.1, on the reverse strand, counting down.
TTGTACCATGTGCCCAATGGAACACTTTATAGAATAACAGTGTCATCATTCCATTTGTCCCAGAAGACTTGCTAAAGCCTTTTGATTTACAGATACCATTTGAGCCCGGCCTGAAAGCAAGAATTACTGCCTGGACAACTGTCAAGAATCTGCAATATGCAATCTGACAGAAGGTCGATGTTTAATATGGTAGTATCCTACGTTTTGACTTTAACAAAGAAACAGTATGTCCTGATTTTGAACTTAACCCAGAAACAGGTAAATTGAGTATCATACATAGTCTCATGGAGGACGCATAAAGACTTCTGTGATCTCATTGTTTTGTTTCCCGACTATCTAGTAATATATAGAAGACATGGGCTTATTCAATTGGTTTAAATGATCTCCCAAAATGTTCGTAAGAAAATATGGTTCTAAACATAAATGAGTTTTAATCACTGAAAACAAACAATCGTCTTGTTTTGAAGGAAAACAAATTCATCATGATTTTCCACCTTCAAATCATTAAATAAATTGTATGGTGTTAAACATCACACCTTCTAATATCAGGTGTTAAAAACTACACAAAATAAAAAAAATAAACGGAAAAAAGGAATGATGAACAATAAACAATTAAAGAAAACATATTATATATGAGGTGGCTTCGCTTCATTCACACTATCATTTATTTTAAAGACAAATGAAATTAAGTCGTAATAACTAATGACGCACAGTGGTATAGGAAAAAAAAAAGAGGGAAATAATTCGGTAACTTCTAAACGGTTAATCCGATTTTAATGAAATTTGGTGTGCACAAAGAGGAGGTGTTGTCGAGTTTAGGTTTTGAATTTGGACCTTATAGGCCAACCAGGGGCCCGGCGGGGGGTCATCAAATTAGGACACCTCGGCTATGTTAAATTTTTAAAACGATCCTATTTCTTCATTTGAGTTCCGATTTAAAAAAAATTTCGTATATAGAATCTCCTCATCGAGCACTATAAAAAATGTCGTCGTAGCAGTAAATTATCTCTTATAGTTTAGGAGATATTCGCATTTGAATATTAAAATTTTAAAATTTTTACCGTCCTTACTTTAGCTTATTTGATAATAGCAGGTCCAAATATTTCCGATTTTTTTATTTGCTTAACAACAAGTTTATATACCAAGCAGTGAAAGAATTATGTAAAAATCATGACTGAGTCCAAAGTTATAGGCATTTAAATTTAAAAAATTAAAAAAAGGCGATTTTTTGTAATTTTTTTGGGAAAAAAGTATCTTTTTCTTTTTAAGTTATCTAAAAAGTTTCTAAGAAGATGTATATAGAATTTATACTTTTTGGAAAGCTGACTTTACATAAAATACGATAAATGAAACAAAACCTAAAAATTTTTGATACCGAGGGGACCAGGTCCATCCAAAAAAACCCTATTTTTTATGGAAAATTAAATTTTGAGCAAAAATTCTCAAATCGCATAGTCGATATCAAATTATAGTGACCTGTTTTATATGACCCAATAAGTTCTTAATCATTTTGTAACGGGTTTCGATAACCCCGCCCCTGGTATGGATATAATAGGCAAAAAACCAAAAAATCCCATTTTTGGGATTTTTTAAAACTTTTTTGGGAATTCCGGGATTTCTAATAAGAAAATTCGAAATTTTTATTTAATTTTGGATTTTGAGTAAAAAAATCTACCTAACTGTAAAATTTCATCAAAAAATATTCATAAATAAAATTTTTATTGCAATTTGAAAAATTTGTATCTTCGCAAAAACTGAATAAAAAACATTTTTTAATTTTTTTTAAAAAAAGTATTCCGCGAATTTTTTAATTTTCAAAAATTATATACAGTTTTGAAAAATAGACAAAATTACCTTTCCATTGATATATAACATGCCTACCTAATGTTTTTTAAGTGACAAATTAATTAGGGAAAACTCAACATCTTTTAGAAAATTTGCCTAGCACTATTATTTTCATCCATAAGGTTAACTCTTAAATTTGTTACATATATGGATGAAAAAAAATCGGAAATATTTGGACCTGCTATTATCAAAAAAGCTAAAGTAAGGACGGTAAAAATTTTAAAATTTTAATATTCAAATGCGAATATCTCCTAAACTATAAGAGATAATTTACTGCTACGACGACATTTTTTATAGTGCTCGATGAGGAGATTCTATATACGAAATTTTTTTTAAATCGGAACTCAAATGAAGAAATAGGATCGTTTTAAAAATTTAACATAGCCGAGGTGTCCTAATTTGATGACCCCCCGCCGGGCCCCTGGTTGGCCTATAAGGTCCAAATTCAAAACCTAAACTCGACAACACCTCCTCTTTGTGCACACCAAATTTCATTAAAATCGGATTAACCGTTTAGAAGTTACCGAATTATTTCCCTCTTTTTTTTTTCCTATACCACTGTGTGACGCCAAATTTAAAAAATAAAACAAAAGTTTAAGTGAATTGTTTATACAGTGGATTATTTATTCTAAACAATGTTATCACAGCTACTTAGCGGATGAGAAAGTTATCATTTTGAATTCACCTTCACCATCGTAATCAACATCACAACCAAAAATGTCTTCATTATCACATCATAATCCAGCAAAAACCGTGAGTGACAATAAAACTTACTGCTGCTGAAGAATTTTGTAAAATATTTACAAAAGATTTGCATATTTTTAGAAGTTCTTACAAGTTATGATTGTAATGGTAAATAGGGAATTACAATGAAACTCTACAGCAACACAGAAGTATAATGAACTTGGGGTTGGAAAATCAAATCATATGATTAGGAGGTTAGATTGAAAGGAGGATGTATATAAGATCAGATCCCTAAACAAAAACACATCTAGACCGCTATTGATCATGCTATTTTCATGGGTAAATGTTGGTAGAGAAACGTTATACAGCGATCTAGAACGGAATAATCGTTCAATCTTCAGAAATTCAGTTTCCTATACGTAGTCCCTTAGAATGATTCAACATCGCTTCTGGCTGTCGGAAATCCTCTATTAACCTCTGTTGGAAATTTCTGTTTTCCGGTGTTTAATGTAGATCCCCAGTCTCATTCTGTCTCCCAATTTAGAGCCATCCGCATTAAAACTGATTACCACAGACGTTTGCTAGAATTAGGCTTGATCAAGATTTTTTATTTAGGGCCAATACCTTACAGTTCCCGACAATTTCTATTTCAATTATAAGATATAAAAACCATTCATTATGTCCAGTATATATTAATAACATATCCTATGGTCGGCTTTGTTCAATTCGCCAATAGATAAGAACCGCTCAACTGTGAGATACGCCTCATATCTTACATGCGCTTCCATAGGAGGCATATCCAGCAATGTTTGTAAAGTATTGGTCAACGAATTTCCCAGTGTCCCACATATAACCAAGAATCATGTACGCTGAGCTTCCTGTGATGGTTTTATGTTACACTTATTGTACAAAACAGTCCTCCAGTCAAATGGTCCTATTTGCTTCCTTAAAACCCATTTATTTGGGATTGATAACTCTAGCCCAATACAAAAACAGAAATTGTCTCCCTTTTCGAACGAGTGTAAAAGTGTAGCTCTCTCCTGTAACTCAGGAAGACGATTACTAACCTCGGAAAAACAGAAAGATTCCTTGATCAGAAATGGTTCAGAATTGGTTCCGATTTCCAAGATGTGGTTTAATATATGTTATATCAGTATAGGTTTATCTGCTACATAACTAAAAGATGAATTGCGGAGGGAAACTATACGCATGGATTTAATCCAAGAAATCTGGATATTATGTGTTTTTCTTTCCCTTATAAAGTATTTGAGGTCTTTCTGTGGTTTAATGATAGTGGATTGGAGTGGATGATCCACAACTTCACAAGAAGTATTAGCAAGATAAAAATAACATATAGTACGGTACAACTTGGTCGTTCATACTTTACAATAATTTTTTACTTGAGTTCTTAAGCTTTGTTAAAAATTAATCTTTTTAAAATAAGATTTATGTAATCTTCCTTTTAAAATAAATATAACAATAATATTTGTATTGCAATAAACTGTTGCAATATTTTTTCGTAACAAATTTTATTGTAAGTAAATATAAAATTTATCAATAACAATATTTTATAAAAAGTTGTAAAATGGCATTTACATAGTACTTTCGTTAAAGTAATATTTTGTGGAAATAACAAATTTCTTTATTGACAAAATCCTACCACAAAACACAAACAAGTAAGAAAAATAGACGATTTCTTAAAGTAAATCTCTATTTAATATCCTTCAAATTTTTTAGAGATGCTTCCAGTTTCATAAGCTAAGGACAAAATATGCCCATAATTGTTATTTAGATAATTAAAGGTGCAGCGTAGAACAGTGTTCTGACCTTATTACAACTACAATAAAATTCCAGAGAAAATCCCAGGATCACCTTAGGACATCCTAAATAAATATATAATGCTTAAATGCCAATCCCTGATTGTCATTCATATATCTTCCAACAAAACAGCAGGAGTTTGTGGCTTTAAAAATTTAAATGTGGCGCCAATGCTAACTTACCATTCCTTTGAACACTTCAAAAAGAAAATTGTCCAAAATTTATTGCACATTTAAATTTAAACCCGAAATATTCTCATGATCATACAAAGAAGTATTTGGAGTTAAAAATATTGTTATAAATTCTGGATGAAAAAACAAACAACAAAATAAAAATCAAATTTAAACAATATGTGTTGAAGTATTTCAAATTCACACACGTAGCGTTAACAAGTTTTCGATTAAAAATTTTTGTGCAAAAAAAAAAAAAACACAATCGAAACCTTATTTAAAATATTGCAATAAATATTTTCTTTTCATTTCTGTTAAGGTTTCTTTGGCTTGTCAGCAAAGGAAAGTTCAAAAACATAAGAGAAGTATTTCAAAGTATGTATGCAGGAGGATGGCGTGATAAGTTTGGAAATACTTGGAATCTATGCTTTAAATCAAAACGGATTTGATTTAACATACATTATCTTTGAAAATAACTAACTAACTAATGAACTAACTAACTAACTAACTAACTAACTAACTAACTAACTAACTAACTAACTAACTAACTAACTAACTAACTAACTAACTAACTAACTAACTAACTAACTAACTAACTAACTAACTAACTAACTAACTAACTAACTAACTACTAACTAACTAACTAACTAACTAACTAACTAACTAACTAACTAACTAACTAACTAACTAACTAACTAACTAACTAACTAACTAACTAACTAACTAACTACTAACTAACTAACTAACTAACTAACTAACTAACTAACTAACTAACTAACTAACTAACTAACTAACTAACTACTAACTAACTAACTAACTAACTAACTACTAACTAACTAACTAACTAACTAACTAACTAACTAACTAACTAACTAACTAACTAACTAACTAACTAACTAACTAACTAACTAACTAACTAACTAACTAACTAACTAACTAACTAACTAACTAACTAACTAACTAACTAACTAACTAACTAACTAACTAACTAACTAACTAACTAACTAACTAACTACTAACTAACTAACTAACTAACTAACTAACTAACTAACTAACTAACTAACTAACTAACTAACTAACTAACTAACTAACTAACTAACTAACTAACTAACTAACTAACTAACTAACTACTAACTAACTAACTAACTAACTAACTAACTAACTAACTAACTAACTAACTAACTAACTAACTACTAACTAACTAACTAACTAACTACTAACTAACTAACTAACTAACTAACTAACTACTAACTAACTAACTACTACTAACTAACTAACTAACTAACTACTAACTAACTAACTAACTAACTAACTAACTAACTAACTAACTAACTAACTAACTAACTAACTAACTAACTAACTAACTAACTAACTAACTAACTAACTAACTAACTAACTAACTAACTAACTAACTACTAACTAACTAACTAACTAACTAACTAACTAACTACTAACTAACTAACTAACTAACTAACTAACTAACTAACTAACTAACTAACTAACTAACTAACTAACTAACTAACTACTAACTAACTAACTAACTAACTAACTAACTAACTAACTAACTAACTAACTACTACTACTAACTAACTAACTAACTAACTAACTACTAACTAACTAACTAACTAACTAACTAACTAACTAACTAACTAACTAACTAACTAACTAACTAACTAACTAACTAACTAACTAACTAACTAACTACTAACTAACTACTAACTAACTAACTAACTAACTAACTAACTAACTAACTAACTAACTAACTAACTAACTAACTAACTAACTAACTAACTAACTAACTAACTAACTAACTAACTAACTAACTACTACTAATACTAACTAACTAACCATTATAATTTCCCCCTACACCACCCTCGTATCAAAAGACCAACAACAGTAATAAATCGAAAACCCAAGCAACTACTGGCCAGCCAGCAAACAAACGAACATACATACATACATACATATGAGTGAACAAACCAAGTAGTCAAAATAATGCAGAAAGTCCCAAAATGACCACCCGCCCGCATATGTGAAACGATAAAATTCGCTGGAAATCGATACCCACCTTTTTTAATGAACAACCGCAAAAGCTTAATCGATATTCAATATTTTGTTGGCTATAAATACACATACGTATCACACATTCACTCAACACACAACAGTTTATAACCATGTGGATATGGCCGGTTAACATACGAATGAACAAACCATTTAATGACCAAAATCCGTGTAGACCAATGGGTACAACAACTCAACAAATATATGGTGAAAACATATACAAACTCACTATCATGTATCAGCATGTACCATGTGAATTTGATTTCAAAATCATTCAGGCGCTTAGTCCGTGTCTTCTTGTATATGAAAGTGTTGATTTTATGGTCCTAATAGCAATAATCATATACATACCTCTATATATGCATATGTATGTATGATGGTCATCATTATCTTTCCCAACATTATCCAACACACCACAAATACTAACACTTTAGTTTTAGGCGAAAAGTTTGGCAGATTATGTTAGTGTTTATTTAAATTTATCCCCACTCTTTATACCTTTTAAATTTTTGGAATGCTTTGTTTAAACACTTTGAAATTTCAACAAAAACGGGGTTTCCTTTATAAAAAAGACAATGTCATGTCGTAAGTTTAAAATACATCGCCCTATTGATCCTTTGTGTTACCACTATACTGTTTAAGTGTATTCAAAAATCAAAGTCAGACCAGTAAAAGTCTGTAGATGTTCGTATAGAACATTTGCATGGGGCCTATAGTATAGTCTATATTGTTGTCCATAGTATAGTCTATATTGTAGTCTACAGTGTACTCTATAGACAAGTCTGTAGTGTAGTACACAGTCTAGTCTATAGTCTTGTCTATAGTATAAAGTACAGATAATCACAGATTTTAATTATTTAAGCCCAATCTCTTCGAGTTTAGCCAGAAAATGGACTATTATATTTTCACTCAAAAATCTAATTTTGACGGGAAATACATGTAATCACAGAATTTTTTTATTATGGACCTTGCTCTTCTAGTTTAAACAGAAAACGGACTTTTATGTTTTCGCTTAAAAGTCGAGAATTGGTAGGAAATAGAGTTGGTCACAGATTTCCTTTATTTTGGCCCTAGCTCTTCTAGTTTAGCCAGAAAATGGACTTTTATGTTTTCACTCAAAAATTGACTTTTGGTAGAAAATAGATGAGATCACAGATTTCCTTTATTTAGCCAGAAAATGGACTTTTATTTTTTCGTTCAAAAGTCGAGTTTTGGTAGGAAATATAAGTGATCACAGATTTCCTTTATTTTGGCACAAGCTCTTCTAGTTTAGCCAGAAAATGGACTTTTATGTTTTCACTCAAAAATGGAGCTTTGGTAGCAAATATAGGTGATCACAGATTTTCTTTATTTTGGCCCTAGTTCTTCTAGTTTAGCAAGAAAATGGAATTTTATGTCTTCGTTCAAAAGTCGAGTTTTGGCAGGAAATATAGGTGATCAAAGATTTCCTTTAGTTTGGTCCTAGCTCTTCTAGTTTAGCCAGAAAATGGACTTTTATGTTTTCACTCAAAAATCAAGTTTTGGTAGGAAATACAGGTGATCACAGAATTTCTTTATTTTGGTCCTAGCTCTTCTAGTTTAGCCAGAAAATGGACTTTTATGTTTCCACTCAAAACTTTAGTTTTGGGAGGAAATATACGTGATCACGGATTTACTTTATTTTGGCCTTAGCTTTTCTAGTTTAGCCAGAAAATGGACTTTTATGTATCCACTCAAAACTTGTGTTTTGGTATGAAATACAGGTGATCACAGATTTCCTTTATTTTGGCACTAGCTTTTCTAGTTTAGCCAGAAAATCGACTTTTATGTTTCCACTAAAAACTTGTGTTTTGTTAGGAAATTCAGGTGATCACAGATTTAACTTATTTTGGCCCTAGCTCTTATAGTTTAGCCAGAAAATGGACTTTTATCTTTTCACTCAAAAATCGAGTCTAGTCTAGTCTAGTCTATAGTCTAGTCTAGTCTAGTCTATAGTCTAGTCTATAGTCTAGTCTATAGTCTAGTCTATAGTCTAGTCTATAGTCTAGTCTATAGTCTAGTATAGTCTAGTCTATAGTCTAGTCTATAGTCTAGTCTATAGTCTAGTCTATAGTCTAGTCTATAGTCTAGTCTATAGTCTAGTCTATAGTCTAGTCTATAGTCTAGTCTATAGTCTAGTCTATAGTCTAGTCTAGTCTAGTCTATAGTCTAGTCTATAGTCTAGTCTATAGTCTAGTCTATAGTCTAGTCTATAGTCTAGTCTATAGTCTAGTCTATAGTCTAGTCTATAGTCTAGTCTATAGTCTAGTCTATAGTCTAGTCTATAGTCTAGTCTATAGTCTAGTCTATAGTCTAGTCTATAGTCTAGTCTATAGTCTAGTCTATAGTCTAGTCTATAGTCTAGTCTATAGTCTAGTCTATAGTCTAGTCTATAGTCTAGTCTATAGTCTAGTCTATAGTCTAGTCTATAGTCTAGTCTATAGTCTAGTCTATAGTCTAGTCTATAGTCTAGTCTATAGTCTAGTCTATAGTCTAGTCTATAGTCTAGTCTATAGCTAGTCTATAGTCTAGTCTATTAGTCTTAGTCTAGTCTATAGTCTAGGTCTATAGTCTAGTCCTATAGTCTAGTCTATAGTCTAGTCTATAGTCCTAGTCATAGTTATCTATAGTCTAGTCTATAGTCTAGTCTATAGTCTAGTCTATAGTCTAGTCTATAGTCTAGTCTATAGTCTAAGTCTATAGTCTAGTCTAAGTCTAGTCTATAGTCTAGTCTATAGTCTAGTCTATAGTCTAGTCTATAGTCTAGTCTATAGTCTAGTCTAATCGTAGTCTATAGTCCTAGTCTATAGTCTAGTCTATAGTCTAGTCTATAGTCTAGTCTATAGTCTAGTCTATAGTCTAGTCTATAGTCCTAGTCTATAGTCTAGTCATAGTCTAGTCTATAGTCTAGTCTATAGTCTAGTCTAAGTCTAGTCTATAGTCTAGTCTATGTCTAGTCTATAGTCTAGTCTATAGTCAGTATGTCTATAGGTCGAGGCTATAGTCTAGTCTATAGTCTAGTCTATAGTCTTGTCTATAGAGTCTAGTCTATAGTCTAGTCTATAGTCTAGTCTATAGTCTAGTCTATAGTCTAGTCTATAGTCTAGTCTATAGTCTAGTCTATAGTCTAGTCTATAGTCTAGTCTATAGTCTAGTCTATAGTCTAGTCTATAGTCTAGTCTATAGTCTAGTCTATAGTCTAGTCTATAGTCTAGTCTATAGTCTAGTCTATAGTCTAGTCTATAGTCTAGTCTAAAGTCTAGTCTATAGTCTAGTCTATAGTCTAGTCTATAGTCTAGTCTATAGTCTAGTCTATAGTCTAGTCTATAGTCTAGTCTATAGTCTAGTCTAGTCTAGTTTATAGTCTAGTCTATAGTCTAGTCTATAGTCTAGTCTATAGTCTAGTCTATAGTCTAGTCTATAGTCTAGTCTATAGTCTAGTCTATAGACTAGTCTATAGTCTAGTCTATAGTCTAGTCTATAGTCTAGTCTATAGTCTAGTCTAGACTATAGTCTAGTCTATAGTCTAGTCTATAGTCTAGTCTATAGTCTAGTCTATAGTCTAGTCTATAGTCTAGTCTATAGTCTAGTCTATAGTCTAGTCTATAGTCTAGTCTATAGTCTAGTCTATAGTCTAGTCTATAGTCTCGTCTATAGTCTCGTCTATAGTCTAGTCTATAGTCTCGTCTATAGTCTAGTCTAAAGTCTAGTCTATAGTCTAGTCTATAGTCTAGTCTATAGTCTAGTCTATAGTCTTGTCTATAGTCTAGTCTATAGTCTAGTCTATAGTCTAGTCTATAGTCTAGTCTATAGTCTAGTCTATAGTCTAGTCTATAGTCTAGTCTATAGTCTAGTCTATAGTCTAGTCTATAGTCTAGTCTATAGTCTAGTCTATAGTCTAGTCTATAGTCTAGTCTATAGTCTAGTCTATAGTCTAGTCTATAGTCTAGTCTATAGTCTAGTCTATAGTCTAGTCTATAGTCTAGTCTATAGTCTAGTCTATAGTCTAGTCTATAGTCTAGTCTTAGTCTAGTCTATAGTCTAGTCTATAGTCTAGTCTATAGTCTAGTCTATAGTCTAGTATAGTCTAGTCTATAGTCTAGTCTATAGTCTAGTCTATAGTCTAGTCTATAGTCTAGTCTATAGTCTAGTCTATAGTCTAGTCTATAGTCTAGTCTATAGTCTAGTCTATAGTCTAGTCTATAGTCTAGTCTATAGTCTAGTCTATAGTCTAGTCTATAGTCTAGTCTATGGTAGTCTATAGTCTAGTCTATAGTCTAGTCTATAGTCTAGTCTATAGTCTAGTCTATAGTCTAGTCTATAGTCTAGTCTATAGTCTAGTCTATAGTCTAGTCTATAGTATAGTCTATAGTCTAGTCTATAGTCTAGTCTATAGTCAAGTCTATAGTCAAGTCTTTAGTCTAGTCTATAGTCTAGTCTATAGTCTAGTCTATAGTCTAGTCTATAGTCTAGTCTATAGTCTAGTCTATAGTCTAGTCTATAGTCTAGTCTATAGTCTAGTCTATAGTCTAGTCTATAGTCTAGTCTATAGTCTAGTCTATAGTCTAGTCTACTAGTCAAGTTTTAGTCAGTCTTATAGTCTAGTCTATAGTCTAGTCTATAGTCTAGTCTATAGTCTAGTCTATAGTCTAGTCTTAGTCTAGTCTATAGTCTAGTCTATAGTATAGTCTATGCTTTATGTCTAGTAGTCTAGCTATGTCTAGTACTATATTTATGGCTATAGTCATCTGTCTACATACTGTCTAGCTATAGTTCAAGAAGAGAATATTTTGCTTTTTTGGCAAAGCCTATATGTGTTTTTAGTTTTTGTGTTACATGATTAAATGGTTAAAAAAAATGTCTACACTGGCTAAAATTAAGAAGAGAAAATGCTTATGTCTTTTGGCATGCGGTAAATTTGAGTGTAAATGACAGTTGGTGTTGTTTAATGCCCCATTATTCATTTACGATTCAAAGTGGGCGCGCTTTTTCATATATTTTCGGCAAAAAGTCTTTAAAGCAAGCCATTTTATTTATAGTAGACATTTAAAATTTTATATTACCGCTTAAAAGAGATACCCATTCCATATAAATAAATTTAAACGATTGCCTTAAATAAAAAACTGATACTAAAATAAAATCAAACCAATGAAAGGTAAAATATAGTATACGGGAGGTACAATAATTTGTACGATCATATTTCTTGGTTTCGTTTAAACCACATTCAAAGATTAACTACAAATCGTTGAATGTCAAGTAGTTAAACGGAGGGAACGTGCGATGCAACAAAACAAAACATTTTGTTTTGGAACAGAAAACAGCAAAAAATATAAATTTGCATTTCATAGTATTGTTTACAAAATAAATAAACAATAATAACTTACATGTGCAGAAGGTTTACACTAGCTTCGAAATGTGAGTTATAAGTAGAAGTAGCTGTTTATTGAGAATTAAAACAGATTTCTATGAGTTCATCATATATTTAGGAAGAACATTTTTTTCCAAACCTTAAACCTTGTTTCACATCGTTGCTGCTATAAACATCCTCAGGTACCTTTACTCTATTTACAAACCTATAGTACAAGTACAAGTATACAATAGTACAAGTACGAAAAGTAGAAACCTCAAATTGACAATGAAAACAATATGCGCCTACTTGTATTCGGTAATTTAATATCAACATTTAAACAAGTAAGCAGTAGAGGTAAAATAGTAATCAGTAGTAATGTAGTCTATAACAACATAGAAGAAACTGAGTGTAGTATATCATCGGTCGTCACTTAAAGGCAACAGGAACCCATAGCAAACGGTTGTTATCCGTCCGCTAACGAGATTTACAACCGTGAACATTTGAGGGAAATAATATATTCATCTAAATTTTTAATATGAGCCATGATAGAATTTCTTTGGAGGGTATAGAAAAACGAAACATTCTCTTTGCGTCGACCACTGATTACGATACAAGTTGAGATGTTTGCATAGCAAATTCATAGTCATAGTTTATTATACTTTCAATCATGGTTGCTATTTAATACTCTTACCTCAACCAAAAATGTCTGTGAGGTGGATTTTCAAACCGACAAACACAAATATTTGCTGCAACGTTCATACCGTGCATTCCTTCATTCAGTATACAAAAGCAACCTTATAAACATGTCAATGATTCGTTGCAATGACAGTAAAACTTACTGTTGTTGTAATTTTAATGTTAATGCCATTGCTGTTGTTTTTGTTATTGTTGATATGGAAGACGAAATTTCTTAGTGAACGAAAATGATTTTGAGTTACTTACAAATCAACATTGAAATATAAACTATAAATATAAATATTTCTTGTAAAAAAAAGTGCAAATAAACCTCAAGAAAAGCAGAAGTAAACTCAATAAACAACTACTTACTAGGGTTTCACAAAAAGTTGCCAGCCGGTTGCAAAATAAGAGTTAGTAAGGGAGCAATAAATTTAAACTTAATGTATGTTTCTAACAAAGTTCCATGGCTCTATGGTCTGGACTATAGAACAGTCTGTATATAGTCTTGACTATAGAACAGTCTAGAGTCTTGACTATAGAACAGTCTATAGTCTGGACTATAAAACAGACTATAGTCTGGACTATAGAACAGACTATAGTCTGGACTATAGAACACTCTACAGTCTGGACTATAGAACAGACTATAGTCTGGATTATAGTACAGTCTATAGTCTGGACTATAGAACAGTCTATAGTCTGGACTATAGAACAGTCTATAGTCTGGACTATAGAACAGTCTATAGTCTGGACTATAGAACAGTCTATAGTTTGGACTATAGAACAGTCTATAGTCTGGACTATAGAACAGTCTATAGTCTTGACTATAGAACAGTCTATAGTCTGGACTATAGAACAGTCTATAGTCTTGACTATAGAACAGTCTATAGTCTTGACTATAAAACAGTCTATAGTCTTGACTATAAAACACTCTAGTGTCTTGACTATAGAGCAGACTATATTCTGGACTGTAGAACAGACTATATTATGGACTATAGAACAGACTATAGTCTGGACAATAGAACAGTCTATAGTCTGGACTATAGAACAGACTATAGTCTGTACTATAGAACAGTCTATAGCCCGGAATATAGAACATACTATAGTCTATAGAACATACTATAGTCTGTACTATAGTCTATAGACTATAGAACAGTCTATAGTCTGGACTATAGAACATACTATATGGACTATAGAAGGGTCTATAATCTGGACTATATATAGAACAGTCTATAGATAGTCTATAGAACATACTATAGTCTGTACTATAGTCTATAGACTATAGAACAGTCTATAGTCTGGACTATAGAACATACTATATGGACTATAGAAGGGTCTATAATCTGGACTATATATAGAACAGTCTATAATCTGGACTACAGAACAGTCAATAGTCTGGACTATAGAATAGTCTACAGTCTGGACTATAGAACAGTCTGCAGTTTGGAATATAGAACAGTATATAGTCTGGACTATAGAACAGTATATAGTCTGGACTACAGAACAGTCTATAGTCTGGACTATAGAAGAGTCTATAGTCTGGACTATAGAACAGTCTATAGTCTGGACTATAGAACAGTCTATAGTCTGGACTATAGAACAGTCTATAGTCTGCACTATAGAACAGTTTATAGTCTGCACTATAGAACAGTCTATAGTCTGGACTATAGAACAGTCTATAGTGTGGACTATAGAACAGTCTATAGTCTGGACTATAGAACAGTCTATACTCTGGACTATAGAACAGTCTATACTCTGGACTATAGAACAGACTATATGGACTGCAGAAGGGTCTACAATTAAGACTATAGAACAGTCTATAATCTGGACTATATATAGAACAGTCTATAGTCTGGACTATGGAACAGTCTATATTCTGGACTATAGAACAGTCTATAGTCTGGACTATAGAACAGTCAATAGTCTGGACTATAGAACAGTCTATAGTCTGGACTATAGAACAGTCTATAGTCTGGACTATAGAACAGTCTATAGTCTGGACTATAGAACAGTCTATAGTCTGGACTATGGAACAGTCTATACTCTTGACTATAGAACAGTATATACTCTGGACTATAGGACAGTCTATACTCTGGACTATAGAACAGTCTATAGTCTGGACTATAGAACAGTCTGTAGTCTGGACTATAGAACAATCTATAGTTTGGACTATAGAACAGTCAATAGTCTGGACTATAGAACAGTCTATACTCTGGACTATAGAACTGTCTATAGTCTGGAAAAGAAATCATTATACAGGCTGGACAAGAGATCAGTTTATAGTCTGAACTACAGATCAGTCTATAGTCTGGGCTATAGATCAGTCTATAGTCTGGGCTAAAGATCAGTCTATAGTCTGGACTGTAGATCAGTCTATAATCTGAACTATAGATCAGTGTTTAGTCTGAATATAGACTGATCTATAGTCTGGACTGTAGTTCACTCTATAGTCTAGACTATAGATCAGTCTATAGTCTCGACTATTAAACTGTCTATAGTCTGGATTATAGAACAGTATAGTCTCGACTATTGAACATCTACAGTCTTGACCATAGAATAGTTTATAGTCTGGACTATAGATCAGTCTATAGTCTCGTCTAAAAATCAGTATATAGTTTGTACTGTAGGCTACTCTATAGTCTGGACTGTAGATCATTCTATATTCTGGATTGTATATCATTATATAGATCAGTCTACCATCTTAACAATAGAACAGTCTGTTGTGAACTATAGAACAGTCTATATTATGGCTGTTGTGTAAACTAAGTGGATTTTTAAATGAATAGATGGCAACCCTTTGTTTCTACTTTTCCATCCTTTCAACAAATAAGGTAGAAAACTATCAAACTAACAAAAACAAAACTTAAACGTGACGCATTATAAATTCCATTTAACATACTTCAACAAATTCAAATGATCTTCTACTACTTTTTTTTATTAACGAAAACATAAAGATGATTAAGGATCGTTTACGTAAGAGGGAAGAAACTAAATATGAAATCGTTTTAAATTACCAAAAGGTACAAGTATTTAATTTGCATAAAGGCGTTCAGGAAATAAGAAATCAAATTTCTGTGTAAATTTGCTAAAGAATTTGTTTATCGTTTTTTTTTTTGCATTCAAAAAATAATTATGAGTGTTTAAAGTTGATCAATAGCTATAAATCTCAATAATAAATTATACAAATTTATGCAGGTCGTTTTCTTCATGTCATTGCATTTCAATACGAACAAAACATTTTATTTATTATTTGTTTGATTTGAGTTTTTCCCCCAGATTTCAATTTCATTCAATGTGTCAAAACTTACACCTACATGTGTCTTGAATGTCTATCAATATTCTCTATATTGGCGACTTTTTATACGGACCTGTTATGAATTTTTGATTTAGTTTTTATTTTCGGTCTTCTTTCCTCCCACGCAACAAAAGACTGAGTTAAATTCTATTTAATTTGTAAACTGATACGAGTACAAAATACACTTGTCTGTCTATCAGTCTCTTTCAGTCGTTTCAAATGTCTCCTTTAATGGTTTGTTTTTCCAGTTGTTATTACATATTTGTATTTAATTGTTTATTAATATGCCTTTAACATGGTTTATTTGAAAACCGCATATTGAATTTTAATTTTATAGATTTTATCTATTTGGACTTAATAGAAATAAGGAATTTTTCTTTACATATGTATTTGCTTTTATTATGAAGACTGTATATTGCTAGTTTTTGTTGCATTTTTTCAGTTTATTGGGGGAGGTCCATGTTTTTTGTTTATAGTTTTAAAGGTTTTTAAGTTGGATCTTAAATTTTATTTAAATTTAATATGTCAAGTGTTTTAAAATATGCATAATTTCAAATTGGGTTTGTACATTTTAACTATCACTGATCTAATAATTTTGTGAATATTAATTTAATTTATTGATTTTCAGTTTTCAAAACTTGGAAATTGCTTTCTCACGATAAAACGGAAAGTAAAAATTTCTATTAATGTTAAATATAATTGTCTATAAAATTTTGGTTCGGAGAAATATTTATATAAATAATATTTTTCCACTTAAATATTGTTCATATTAAATCAACTAAAAATACTGTAGTAAATTCCAACACAGACAGAAGTATTAGTAATAAATCACAATAGGAAAAAAAGTTATTGTAAGTTGATAGAATTGAGGGCAATATAGTCGAAACAATATCATTAGGTATACTAAAATCCCTCAGTCACATACTGAACCTCAAGTAACAATGTCGAAAGAACTAGAGTGCAGGCTCTTAGTCAATATCGGATGCCTACTGTTTATTATCAACCACGTCCAATATTAAATATTAATATAGCCGATATCAATGAAATTTCTCTACAGGTTATGTCGCTCTTCGATATAGGAACAACTATAACTTTTATCCATGCAGTCTTGAACTATCCAGTATTCAGACAGTAATTGAATAAGATTGATTGATTGACGATGTTAATGTCAGGTAGTTTTCCTTTTCAGATCAAACTCAACACCACCTGAACATTAGTTCGATTTCCTTCTTCTTAGAGAAATATTAAGTGACTCGGAGCCAATAAAACCAAGTAGCCCAAAGTCATCATTAGTTCTTCTAGTCATGTCATCAGCCATTGGACTGAACCATAACCAATGATCTATACGAACTTCCTACATACATACTTAAGCAAGATAAGATACTATACCCAGGAAGTATAAGATCCACTCCGTTACCCTACCTCATTTAAACGGACTTGTACTCGTACACTTTTAGACTTAGCTAGATACCTAGGCGTTAATTTCGATAGTAAACTATCTTTTGATAGGATAGTAAGCATTAAATATAAATATAAAATTTCGAACTTATTGAAAAAAGTTTTAAGAATAATGTCGATCCTAATAACCGGAACACTGCTGTCAACATCAACGAAATCTCTGTTTGCGTTCCAAAGCGGATACCAACAGACTTTTTGGCCAGACAAATGGAACACACAACGACATTCAGATTGAATGCAATAAACGTATAGATTATATGGTCTTGCATGTGTTACCTGTAGGATAGAAAACTTACCGGATAATATTGATTATTGCGTGCCCAAACCCTTCCTCCAAAGAAACTTTAGTTTTATCATTTCAGAAAACACCCATTATCATTAAGAACAGCAAATTGGTTCTAGAATCGTAGGATATCGAACAGAGATATATTGATCTTTACCGATATATGTATACTCTGCAATCAAATCTCTGATAGATGTATACTCTACATCACGAATAGTCCATGAATGCCCTTTATTCTTAAACAGAATGAGAACTAGAACACGGGTACTCTACAGGCAGCTGTATCTGTGGCGTGCTCGAGAAAATAGGTTCACAATTGTCCGACTCGGATATAGACTATATCTGTGGTACTCCGATAGAAGTATGCAATGGACTCATAGACAATATGTTCTACGAGCTCTCTCAGACAAGATGGCGAAAGGATCCAACATATTCAAACATAGAATATATGGCCTAATCTTGATAAGGAGCGCAAGGGCTATCTTTTGAATCATAGCCGAACAAAGAAGATGTGGAAAAAGAAGAATCAATTGAACATCTTCTGTGTGACTGTCCATATTCTAACAGCACTGATCAGTAGCACTTCGAGTCTAAGACTCCTTTCCTCTAAATTTAATGACACTCTCAATTTCTGTCTCAATTTCCATTCTTCATCTTTTAACTAGCAATCTCTTAAATCTCTCATTTCGTATTATTACTTTATGCAGTTCGCCGTTTTATGACTGAAATCTCAGGCCAAATGAAGGTGCAATGATCATATAGTTTGAAACTCACTGAAACCTCACTTGAAAACCTTTCCCCACACAGAAAAAAATATGCACATTTTTTTTCTTAACAATCGTTTGCTTAAATTTAATTTCGATTTTTATAAAAATTTTTATTTGGTTTTATAACGAATTTGTTTGATTTTCAAGCAGAAGGAAAATATTTTCTAACAAACACTTTATTGAAATAAATTTAATTTTCAGTAAATATTTTTACTGGTTCAATAAATGTTTATACCCTACACCACTTTAGTGGGGAGGGTATATTGGATTTGTGCTGATGTTTGTAACATACAAAAATATTCGTCCTAGACCCACCTTAAAGTATACCAATCGGCTTAGAATCGTTTTCTGAGTCGATTAAGCTATGTCCGTCCGTCCGTCCGTCCGTCTGGCAGGCTGGCTGGCTGGCTGTCCATGTAAACCTTGTGCGCAAGGTACAGGTCGCAATTTTCAAGATAATTGGATGAAATTTGGCACGCACGTTTTATTTGACCCAAGGACGAAGCCTATTGAAAATGGTTAAAATCGGTCCATTATTTCACCTAGCCCCCATAGAACAGAACCCCCCGAAAAGGGCTTTTGAGCTCATAATTTTGTTAAATTTACAGATATATCGATAAAATGCGGCACAACTAAGTTTTATAGAAGTCTGGATGACCCTGCCAAATTTCATAAAGATCGGGCCCCATTTGACCCTAGCTCCCATACAAAGTCCCCTTCAGAAAATTACTTGAATGTCCCAAATTAACTTATAAACACAAATATCGCGATGAAATTTGGCACAATAAAATATTATGTAAATATAAATATATTCACAAAATTTTATCGGGCTTGGTCCATATTTGCCCCTAGCCCCCATATAAAGCCTCTTTCAGAAAATTAGTTTTTCATCCATAAATTGCTTAAATGTATCGGAACAAGGGAATATTGAAGATAAATGCTTTATTATGAAAAATAAATCACATTTAATATTCATAACTGGTGTAGGGTATTATATGGTCGGCCACGCCCGACTATACTTTCTTACTTGTTTTGTTTGAGTTTTATTTATATGTCAGCATATGGAATACAACAATAAAACTAGTTTTGGAATGTACTAAAATGAATTGATATAATTCTTACTTGGTTTATAACATTTAATGTATAAGTGTTTCAGTTTTCACAGTACAAATAATAGTTTCTAGAATGTGAAATAAATTTGTTGTAAGTATATAAGTACTTTTTTCTACAAATTTTAATTTTATAGAATTAGCAAAATTTTTGTTAAAATTCAATATATATTTTTTTAACAAAATTTTTATAGATTCAATAAAAAATTTTGCTTATTATTATTGCCAAAATACAATAAATAATTTAACTGTTTCAGATAACCTATTTGCTTGAATTTCAGTACAAATACTAATAACTTGTGTTATTGTTTCAGTAAAATAATTGTTTGGAAATGTTGCGATTATTTATTAATGTTTTTCGTAAATAGTATATTATTTTAATAAGAAAAATCCTGAAATTTTTTCAATAAAGAATTTACGAATTTGAGTACTTGATTTTACGAATTTCGTGATAGGTCCTATTTTAGTTAAAAAAATACTTGGCTTTATGAATTTTTTGTTTGATTTTGAATTTCATTTTTTTCTGTGCAAGCGCTTTGTAAACTTGGTTCTATCTGTACAGATATCGAGCGGTTCATTATCTGAAAAACAAACAATTTTTAATCATTTGTACTCTGGGGAAAAAGTTATCAATATTAACGGGAATATGATCAGTAATAATGGACCAAAATGCTTGATCATTAAGTCGGTGGTAAAACAAACTAAACTAATAACGATTTAGGGGAAGGATCCGTTATATCAGAAGTAACATTTAATGTCAAATATTTAATTTAAAGAATCTAAGAAATAAGTATAGCTGCTATTGCGATTTAATACGATCGAACATTAAATGGCGGCAGATATCAGATATTAACACTGATATCTATCAATCCTCATATAATCAGGCAATTAAAAAAGAAATAGTAAATGATACGTGCAAAATATGTAATGCAGCGATGTAATAAATATAACTCATCTCACACTAGTCTTTTATTTTCAACACTATTCCATTCATAATTATGACGTTCATAGTAGCAGCAATTTCAATGGAAGAAGCTAACGATACATAAATGGGTTCTATAACGGAAGGCACTAATTATGTCGCACTGTAAAATTAATACAAAACAACAGCATCTGCAACTGTAGCAAGCAGTAGATGGCAAAAAAATATATAAAAATCTGTATTAAATATCACATTATTATAGTCATATTTTAATGTTGTAATTTATGACACTGCGCTGTGTTTGATGTGCTTTCGGTAGCTAGGGATATATAGACGAGTTTTATGTGGAAAATAAATATTTTTTTATAAGTTAAAAAATATTTATATCAAGAATTTTTTATATACATAAATACATTTAATTTTTAATAACCATCAATTTTTCTGCTATACCGATGACATGTGAACATATTTAATTTCAAATTATTAAAGTCGGTTCATTTAAATGTGTTTAAATTATCCGATCACTTTAATAATAACATATCTAAATCAGAAAGTTTTGTCCCTACCTCCATTATAAGGTCCCAGGTATTCTACTAAAACGCGAGGTTATACATATTAAAGCCACGCAAAGGATAACCACAACATAACTAAATGATGCAACATTAGTAACAAAGATAGTTAATAATGGTTTATTACCAAAGCAACTTAATTTACTTAATTAGTGGTAATAAAGAAAACTTCATTCATAAAATTATATAAAATGCTATTATGTTTGTCATTCTAAATGATACCTGTATGTTGTTTATGATATTTTAGGGATGGTGTAATTAAATGAGTATAATAATGAATATAAATGTTAAACTATTTGTAAATGTAGCCTCAAGCTATGTCTGGCTAAATTAGCAACCGAAAAAGTAAAACATAACATTTTGACAAAATGTTATTATGAAATGCAAAACGGAATAATGTTATTGTCAAAAATAGTAATTTACTTTTTTACATAGATAGAGATAGATATAGATAGATAGATAGATAGATAGATAGATAGATAGATAGATAGATAGATAGATAGATAGATAGATAGATAGATAGATAGATAGTAGATAGATAGATAGATAGATAGATAGATATAGATAGATAGATAGATAGATAGATAGTATAGATAGATAGATAGATAGATAGATAGATAGATAGATAGCTAGATAGATAGATAGATCGATAGATAGATAGATAGATAGATAGATAGATAGATGATAGAGATAGATAGATAGATAGATAGATAGATAGATAGATAGATAGATAGATAGATAGATAGATAGATAGTAGATAGATAGATAGATAGATAGATAGATAGATAGATAGATAGATAGATAGATAGATAGATAGATAGATAGATAGATAGATAGATAGATAGATAGATAGATAGATAGATAGATAGATAGATAGATAGATAGATAGATAGATAGATAGATAGATAGATAGATAGATAGATAGATAGATAGATAGATAGATAGATAGATAGATGATGATATAGATAGATAGATAGATAGATAGATAGATAGATAGATAGATAGATAGATAGATAGATAGATAGATAGATAGATAGATAGATAGATAGATAGATAGATAGATAGATAAGATAGATAGTAGATAGATAGATAGATAGATAGATAGATAGATAGATAGATAGATAGATAGATAGATGATAGATAGATAGATAGATAGATAGATAGATAGATAGATAGATAGATAGATAGATAGATAGATAGATAGATAGATAGATAGATAGATAGATAGATAGATAGATAGATAGATAACTACGGTTAAGGGTCAATCTAACAAACTAAAATATATATCGTATTCTTCTTTGGGCCACATTTTTGATATGGGTTTGTCACTTTTGACCAACTTTACACATACCATTAGCTTCAATCAGGGTAGCGAATAACCCAGTGTATGCTAGTAATATTAATGAAATAAAGTCCATCAAATTATTTGTGTTATGAACTTTTCGTTGAAAAATATTATGTAATATATAGAAAAACAAACTTTTTGGCCAAACATCTACTCATTAAATATATTACAAGTCCATTTCATACTATATAATTTTCTCATCAAGTCTATTGTTTTAAACATACCTCCCAAAACGATGGCACGAGTTTACCACATCCAATGCATTACGCCAAACCCAATTTAATTTTATAATATTAATTTTTATAAAAAATTAAGTGAATTTTTTTCATATTTTGAGATAATTTTTAATTTATAATTATACTCATACACACATACATATGTAAAAAATAAATGAATTTTCTGACAGACATTAACTGATGGTTTATTAATATATGCTGGTATTTTCAACAAATTTACAATGAGCTGTCAGCGTTGTTTAAATAACAATCAATATGAAATTAAAAAATAATAATATTAAAATAATATATAATTATACCGTTTATACTTTATTTTAATACATTTGAATAAACAAGAGTGGCTTTAAAATAACAAACAAACCAAAACAAATTTCCAGAAACGAAGAAGTCAATGTAGGAACTTAATATTCTAAACAGCAAGTTTGTTTTGTGTAACTTATAATTTATCCATTGAAAATGATCAACGGAATCTATTGTTATTTTATTTAATTTTTTTATTAATAATAAACACTCTCACTGGAGTTCAGTAACTCGTATACATCGTAAAATATGGGTGGTCGATTTAAAACAGAAAATTAAAAACAAATAAATGAATAATTTTTTGTTTGAATTAAAAGAATAGAAACTAACGACTATTTGTGTATAAACAACAACATCTATTTACTCCAACTACTACTACAACTACTACTACAACTACTACTAACCAAATAACACTGCCAACGAACGTTCGAATGCTTGAATGAATTGTATCTTTTCCAACAACAGATTCATTGACAAGATTAAAAACCCCGGCCAGTTAACCAAGCGAACGACCAACAGCTTTAGACACAATGACAACGACACCAGCTCATGTGTCAATATCAATTGACAATTTTCTTAAAGATGCGTGTTTCTTTGTTTCTTGTAAGATAATAACAAACAAATAAACAAACATATA
>NW_023995312.1:42500-52500 GCF_015586225.1 Lucilia sericata | reverse complement strand
CTAGTCTATTGACTAGTCTCTGGACTAGTCTATTGACTAATCTGTTGCCTATTCTATTCGCTATTCTATTAAATATTCGATGTACCAGTCTATTAATAGTCGATGTACTAGTTTATTAACTAGTCTTCAAGTGGCTAGTGTTCTAGTTTGGTAGACCGGAGGGGGTGGGTTCAATTCCCACCTGAGGCACTGGCTAAGGAGCGCACAACAGACCCGATAGAGGCGTAGGTGTATTTCTTCGGATTTGATGTATATATGTACATCCTCCTTGCAAACTAAGTAACTAACGAACTAACGAACTAACTAACTAACTAACTACTAACTAACTAACTAACTAACTAACTAACTAACTAACTAACTAACTAACTAACTAACTAACTAACTAACTAACTAACTAACTACTAACTAACTAACTAACTACTAACTAACTAACTAACTAACTAACTACTAACTAACTAACTAACTAACTAACTAACTAACTAACTAACTAACTAACTAACTAACTAACTAACTAACTAACTACTAACTAACTAACTAACTAACTAACTAACTAACTAACTACTAACTAACTACTAACTAACTAACTAACTAACTAACTAACTAACTAACTAACTAACTAACTACTAACTAACTAACTAACTAACTAACTAACTAACTAACTAACTAACTAACTAACTAACTAACTAACTAACTAACTAACTAACTAACTAACTAACTACTAACTAACTAACTAACTAACTAACTAACTACTAACTAACTAACTAACTAACTAACTAACTAACTAACTAACTAACTAACTAACTAACTAACTAACTAACTAACTAACTAACTAACTAACTAACTACTAACTAACTAACTAACTAACTAACTAACTAACTAACTACTAACTAACTAACTAACTAACTAACTAACTAACTAACTAATTAACTAACTAACTAACTAACTACTAACTAACTAACTAACTACTAACTAACTAACTAACTAACTAACTAAACTAACTAACTAACTACTAACTAACTAACTAACTAACTAACTAACTAACTAACTAACTAACTAACTAACTAACTAACTAACTAACTAACTAACTAACTAACTAACTAACTAACTAACTAACTAACTAACTAACTAACTAACTAACTAACTAACTAACTAACTAACTAACTAACTAACTAACTAACTAACTAACTAACTAACTAACTAACTAACTAACTAACTAACTAACTAACTAACTAACTAACTAACTAACTAACTAACTAACTAACTAACTAACTAACTAACAAACTAACTAACTAACTAACTAACTAACTAACTAACTAACTAACTAACTAACTAACTAACTAACTAGTCTTAGTCCAATGATCAGTCTACTGTCTAGTCTATTTTGGTTCCAAATACTTTCATATACATACTTATACATATATAGAAATTCATTGATTTTTTCTACCAAAAAGTTCAATATACTTCATCTGATGTCTGTAGTAGATAGATGCTGCTGTTATTTCATTGTTAACCCACATGTCTAACATGACATGCAACATACCAGATACAAGTACATACATAACCCATACGAATGAACAAATATAGCATGAATTAAGATGAGATATTTATGATTATTTTGAAGTTGCATTTTCAAATGTGAGCATGTGACCAAGTTTGAATGTTTTTCAGTCAAATATGTATGCCCAATAGATGTTTTAACAAGGATTCGGTGTATTATTTTTTACACTTTTTAAATTGGTAAATTTTTGGCAACTTTCAGTAACTTTATTGTATGTGAGGGAAATCAAATAAAAAGTAATTAGTGCCTGTAGTAATCTAAGGATCAATTGTTTTTCCCAAATAATAAGCCAAAGCGGCACAATTACCCTGGACTGCAGGGTATGCGGTAAATATGAACTTTTATGCAGCATATTTAAAATATATTTCATTTATGTTAAATCATGCAATGTGTAGGATGTTTGTATTCATTTAACTTTGCTTGTTTGAGTTGTTTTTTTGTTTTCGTTAAGCATGCGCAACTAATTCCCATTATAAATTTTATTTTTCATATTTTTTGTTTTCCAACCAAATCATTTGTGACATTCATTATAAATGGTCTTTTAAAAAGCCATAACAAATTTAATCGTTTTTATATTTATACGTTATTATACCCTACACCACTTTAGTGGGGAGGGTATATTGGATTTGTGCTGATGTTTGTAACATACAAAAATATTCGTCCTAGACCCACCTTAAAGTATACCAATCGGCTTAGAATCGTTTTCTGAGTCGATTAAGCTATGTCCGTCCGTCCGTCCGTCCGTCCGTCTGGCAGGCTGGCTGGCTGGCTGTCCATGTAAACCTTGTGCGCAAGGTACAGGTCGCAATTTTCAAGATAATTGGATGAAATTTGGCACGCACGTTTTATTTGACCCAAGGACGAAGCCTATTGAAAATGGTTAAAATCGGTCCATTATTTCACCTAGCCCCCATAGAACAGAACCCCCCGAAAAGGGCTTTTGAGCTCATAATTTTGTTAAATTTACAGATATATCGATAAAATGCGGCACAACTAAGTTTTATAGAAGTCTGGATGACCCTGCCAAATTTCATAAAGATCGGGCCCCATTTGACCCTAGCTCCCATACAAAGTCCCCTTCAGAAAATTACTTGAATGTCCCAAATTAACTTATAAACACAAATATCGCGATGAAATTTGGCACAATAAAATATTATGTAAATATAAATATATTCACAAAATTTTATCGGGCTTGGTCCATATTTGCCCCTAGCCCCCATATAAAGCCTCTTTCAGAAAATTAGTTTTTCATCCATAAATTGCTTAAATGTATCGGAACAAGGGAATATTGAAGATAAATGCTTTATTATGAAAAATAAATCACATTTAATATTCATAACTGGTGTAGGGTATCATATGGTCGGCCACGCCCGACTATACTTTCTTACTTGTTTTATTTATTTCCAATTTTAAAGAAAGGCATGCAACCAAGTTTTTAACAATTCATCAACACTTCATAATTCATATCTGACAATTTCTATCAGAATACAAAAGAAAAAAATTATTAAAATATATTTTTTTATTGAAAATAGAAAAACTTGCTTAAACAGCCAAAGAAAATGCGTGGTCACATTATATAGTTTTTTCATTGTTTGTAGCATTTGTTAAGACAATGAATTTTTATTTTATTTCTTTTGTAGTGCAATTTGATAGATACTCATCTTCTACTTTTATTTTATCTTTCATTCTTCATTAAATTTCTGTGTAAAATTAAACAATGATGCTTGCATGATGTGCTTGTTTGTTTGTCTGTCTGTCTTCATATGCATGTTGTTTAGTTGTATCATGGAGATCTTTTATCTTGGTACTCATTAAATCAGTCAACTGTCACTCAAAACTGTTTTTCATAACAATTTCTCCTGTGGTCCACTTCAGTGGCTAAGTGATTGGATGTAGTGATGTACTGGTTGGTTATATCTAAGCGATGGAATCGTGGTCATTATGGCATTACTATGGCTGTTATCTTGAAATCACACATACATACATACTTACATATAGCTTAAATAGTTTTCAATCAAGAGGAACTATAGTGCCGACATGTTGCACAAGTATTCTTTTATTGATGAGCCTCTAAGGTCTTAAATGTTTCTACAACTTAGTGGGAAGTTAGTCGATATCTGATGCCTTACCTTATTGTATTTCATCTATATCATTTTCCACTTTATCTATACTGGGAATATCAAAGGGAATAGTGTTCTTAAATAGGATTCTTGAGAGACTTCTTGAGAGTGTTCTAGCCATCTTGTGAGTTGGTCTTCTACCGTTCTCTTTGTTTGTTATTGCTGCTTCTTATAAACTACCTTAAGATTTCCCAGGTTCGCGGTATCGGTTGCAAACTCCATATGGTCCATAGTCATCTATATACATATATAAAAATGAAAGTGTGTTTGTATGTATGTATGTATGTATGTATGTATGTATGTATGTATGTATGTATGTATGTATGTATGTATGTATGTATGTATGTATGTATGTATGTATGTATGTATGTATGTATGTATGTATGTATGTATGTATGTATGTATGTATGTATGTATGTATGTATGGTATGTATGTATGTATGTATGTATGTATGTATGTATGTATGTATGTATGTATGTATGTATGTATGTATGTATGTATGTAGTATGTATGTATATGTATGTAGGATGTATGTAGTAGTATGTATGTATGTATGTATGTATGTAGTATGTATGTATGTATGTATGTATGTATGTATGTATGTATGTATGTATGTATGTATGTATGTATGTATGTATGTATGTATGTATGTATGTATGTATGTAGTATGTATGTATGTATGTATGTATGTATGTATGTATGTATGTATGTATGTATGATGTATGTATGTTGTATGTATGTATGTATGTATGTATGTGTATGTATGTATGTATGTATGTATGTATGTATGTATGTATGTATGTATGTATGTATGTATGTATGTATGTATGTATGTATGTATGTATGTATGTATGTATGTATGTATGTATGTATGTATGTATGTATGTATGTATGTATGTATGTATGTATGTATGTATGTATGTATGTATGTATGTATGTATGTATGTATGTATGTATGTATGTATGTATGTATGTATGTATGTAGGTATGTATGTATGTATGTATGTATGTATGTATGTATGTATGTATGTATGTATGTATGTATGTATGATGTATGTATGTATGTATGTATGTAGTATGTATGTATGTATGTATGTATGTATGTATGTATGTATGATGTATGTATGTATGTATGTATGTATGTATGTATGTATGTGTATGTATGTATGTAGTATGTATGTATGTATGTATGTATGTATGATGTATGTATGTATGTATGTATGTATGTATGTATGTATGTATGTATGTATGTATGTATGTATGATGTATGTATGTATGTATGTATGTATGTATGTATGTATGTATGTATGTATGTATGTATGTATGTATGTATGTATGTATGTATGTATGTATGTATGTATGTATGTATGTATGTATGTATGTAGTATGTATGTATGTATGTATGTGCTTTATAGACTGCTAAACGGCTGGACCGATTTTCCTGAAATTTTCACAGTTTCTTCCTGTATGTCTGGAAGGAACTATAGGCTACTTTTTATGTTGAAATTTCATGTGGGCGACCATATTAAGAAAATATTAAATTAGTATATCTGAGATAATATAATAGTTAAGAGTCTTCAAATTTTGTCGGAGCAACTTTAGTATCAATATAATTATTTAAGACAAAAAGTGGGCGGATTAGTATTAGGGGGCGTGGCACCTCCCATATAGATTAAATACAAAAATTCGTTTATCTTGGAAACTATTATAGTTAGAATATTAAAAATTTGCACGAGTAACTTTAACATCCATGTAAAAATTTTGGGAAATAAATTGGCGGACTACCCTTGAGGGGAGCAGCACCTCCCATATTAATAAAATACAAAAATTGGTTTATCTGGGAAACTAATAGAACGAAATTCTTCAAATTTTGCACTAAGAACTTAAATATTCATCTGAACATTTTGGAGAAAAAAGAGCGGACGTTCGTCATGGGGTGCTTGGAGCCCCCATATAAATGAAATAGGAAAATTATTATATCTGAGAAACTATTAGAGCTAGAATCTTCAAATTTTAATTGAAGAACTTTGACATTCATGTGAACATTCAGAGAATAACGGGGGGCTTTCAATGGGGGGCTTGGCACCTCACATATGAAGTAAATACAAAATTTCGCTTATCTGGGAAACTAATAGAACAAGATTCTTCAAATATTGCAAGAAGAACTTTATTATACATATGAACATTTTGAAGAAAAAAAGGGCAGACTTTCCTCTGGGGGCTGTGAGTTCCCATATGAATTAAATAGAAAAATTCG
The DNA here is from genome assembly GCF_015586225.1 of Lucilia sericata. Classification (NCBI taxonomy): domain Eukaryota; kingdom Metazoa; phylum Arthropoda; class Insecta; order Diptera; family Calliphoridae; genus Lucilia; species Lucilia sericata. Next base: position 46,564 of record NW_023995312.1, on the reverse strand, counting down.
TGTATCTGAGAAACTATTAGAGCTAGAATCTTCAAATTCTACATGAAGATCTTTGACATTAATGTGAACATTTAGAGAATAACGGGCGGACTTTCAATGGGGTCTTGGCACCCCCTATATGAATTAAATACAAAATTTTGTATATCTGGGAAAATATTATATATTTTTTTTAATTTGTCATCGATTACATTAAAATCTTAATTAACGTTCGGAAAAAATGTATCTCTGGAAAACATTACAGTTAGAATCTTCAAAATTATTAAGAAGATTTTTTATTTATATTGCTTTTAGGGTAGCAAAGCACACTGGGAATAGCTAGTTATCTTATATTTTCCAGCTTGTCGCTTTACTCTATTCACTTACATGTTTCACCCATTAGATTATTCATTCTTGCCTCGAATTCTTTTTCTACCTCCTTCACTTCTCACGAAGCCTACACATTCTCGGTTGATGTCGATATTTGCCATCAGTCAGTAAATCAGTAAATTAGTCGGCGAGTTTATCCCTTTACAGTATTGTAAGTTTATGATGGAGTTTAAGTAGATGTGAAAATTTCCTACAATATTTTACCAACCTCGTGTTAACACAGATTGCAGATACATATTATATTATCTGGCCACCTTGAGTTAATGAATCATGAAAGTAACCATTCCACTTCATTTCACAGAATTCTATAACTGAAATTCTAAATCTATCTCATTCTAAGTTAAGGTTTAGATGTAAAAGGGTAGCCACTCAATCTGAGCGACTTATGTGGGTGCGCCTGATTGGAGTTCCGTAGTGATGTTGTAATGATCGTAGGAATCTTATATAGTGTTACTCACTACTTCCAGTGTTCAATTTACAAAATTTAGGATGTTTTTAAGATTTATCATAACTCCTCTGTTCATAAGATAATAATGTTCTCTGTTCTCTTCTCTTCTTTCTTCTTCCTCCTTATGACAACTTCTACAGTAGTCATTGTACTTGAGACCCATTCTCCTGGCATGATAGCCACTAGCACAGTGTCTCGTTATTACCGATATCAGCAAACGTATCTGCTCCTTAAGAATACTTAACAATAAGCTCGACCTATGGGCATCATATAGAGCCCAGGTTAACCTCAAAGTAATACAGGTGTTTTCGGTAAACCATCCGATTTGAGCCGTTTCATATAGTTCATTTCGAACAAGAGGGGAAGTAGTAGTGAATTATCACTCCTTACTATTTCTGACAAGTCCGTCAGCTATACAATTTCCCTGACAGTTGTCATGTCCTGGGACCCATATTAGCGTTATCCTGGAATATCTCGCTATCTCATTCAGAGACACGCGGCATTCTTCGATTAACCCATACCACGAATCATTTGGATATAGTCTGATTGATTATTAAAGAGCAAGTTAAATCGCCATCGTTCATTAAAGTTAACAGACGTTTCGTTGCCGTCATCTTCATTGCTCCCGTGAGAAGCCCTTTTCAATGCCTTCCACCACTCTATGACACCATAAAATAATATGGCCCAACAAGATTCAAAGATTAGTGGGAATTGGAAAGGGATTAGTGTTTCTCTTTGCAATAGTGAATACTCATGATTACATAGAAGTAGTCTAATAACGTCTTGTTAATAATGTCTTATATCATCGATTTATATTGACCTTTTTTTCATTACTTGTAAGCGTTTGTTTTAAGTACGTGTTAAAATACATAATGCCTAAAAATGCTAATATTAGCATTTTAATCTCTTAATCTTGTAATGGAAAATTTTCGATTTTAACCTATATTTTGCTCCAATTTAAATTTATCTCTTCTTTTGCAAAATCTGTTTTAAATTTTTTGAAAATTTTAAAATTAATGAGAATTTTTGAAGTGTAAACACAAAATGAAAACATTGCCAAAATAAATATATGCACCTAGCATATGTAATTGTATGTGTGTCTTGAAAGGAAGTAAAACAAATGTACTCAACGGAAATGGTAATAAACAAACACACTTGCTTACATCAGTCTCAAGTAAACATGTTGGAAAAACCTGCCTAAATATTTGTCCAAAAAAACCTTGTCAATGTTTTTCTATTTTTTTTTTACAAAAGTGCGTTGTATGTAGTATTTTTCTTTCATCCAAAATGTTTAACCTAAATTTTGTTCTTTTCTTTTTGAATGTGTGTTACTATTTTTACCATAATATAAATTTACTTTTAGCTACTTATCTGTGACTAGTTTGTTTGTGTGCTTAACAAACTGTCTTTTTTTTTTAAACAAGAGAGAAAAAATATAAATTATACTAAGAAAAACTTGGAGACACCTTGCAGGGTTTTGTTGAACAAAAAAAAAAAAACATCTAGGTTCTTATCCATCTATCCAATCATTCAGTTTTTCATTCATATGTATATACATGTACTAGTAGAATTACATGTTGTCATGTATCTATGTATATATAAACATACAGATACTTTTTATGTATATTTGTTGTAAGTATCTGTAACTTGGTGCACTTTTGTTTGTTTTGGTACACAACAACAAATAAAAACAACTACAAAACCTTAAGCTTATTACTGAATAAATATGCAACAAACATGAATAACAAAACTATGTAACTAACTGTCAACATGACAGTTAACTGGATATATAAGTACATACATACATATTGTATATGTATACATACATACTCTTATGAAAATAAAAGTTTTAACTGGTAACTAAGTAACTTGCGAATGTTTGAATGTAAATTCTGTTTGAAAAACTGAAAAGCAACTCTCATGAACTTATAGATCATAAAGAACGAATAAACAGAAGTAGATGAAATATAACGCAAAACTATAAAATGTTCTAAGTAACTTTATACAGGTAGTAACTACATGACATTTTTTTTTTGGATGATGATAAAAATAGGTCATGGATTAAAAATTGTGCTTCGCCTAACATTGACAAGAATATAGTAGATTGGAGGACTTCTCCGAAATTACATCACAATAAAAACTACTTAGGAAATGTAACATCTATTTCGTTATCTCGTTGACTCGTAAGGAAACGTAAATCAAGAAAAATTTATAAATTTAGAAGTTGACCTTATATAGCAGCTATGTGTGCACAATTGTGGACCGATACAGATTTATGATGATAATATGATTATCGTTTATATTGTAGATATAAACACAAAATTTTCAAAATAATGTGTGAAAAAATGCATCGAATTATTTTCGGTAGAAAACTACTCAATAATTAGGAAGAAAACATATTTTTTTTTCGAGGAAGTCTGAAATTTTTACTCATAACTTTTTAAGGATAATAGTGAATATTTTGGATAAATTTGGCCGACTTCCTATGCGTAGTTTTAACGTAAGAGTGTTTTAGGCAGATAGACAGACAGATGGACAGACAGACAGACCGACAGAGTATATACTTTGCTGGGTCTCAGGTGAATATCTCTTGTTACGCACGGAATAAAAAACTTATGTATACCCTCTATCATCACTGATGATGCTGGAGGCTATAAAGACATATTGTAAGAAGGTGTTCGATTCAGATGAATATCTGGATCTCGTATGAAGATTTCTTCTATCGCCACTGATAGTGCTGGAGGATATAAAATTATATTGTAAGAGGCTCCTGCCCGGCATTCAAAAACAATTAAAGTCTATTTAAATATAATGATCTTGTAAGCTGAAAATGTGGCACAAATATTTTATGTTTTTATTACGCAGCAAAAAAAAAATATCGGAATGAATAGAACCCGTAAAAATATGTAAGTCAATTTGTGCTATCGATTGTTGTTTAGGGTGTCCTCAAATGAACACATAAACAAAGCAATAAGTTGCTAGAAAAATGACAATTTGATAGCAGATAGTTATGGTTCGAAATAATTGAAACATTTTTGTGTTTATGTTGGAACACTCTATTCACTTAAATTTTACTCTTATTTATTTATATACCACACATCACTATAGTGAGGAGGGTATTATGAGTTAGTGCTGATGTTTGCAATACCCACAGCATTAAGTATAACAGTCGGCTCAGAATCACAATCTAAATCGAATTAAAATCTAATCTTATTTATCTATTTACGCTATTATCTATCTATCTTATCTA
>NW_023995312.1:27500-32500 GCF_015586225.1 Lucilia sericata | reverse complement strand
GTCTATTATCTAGTTTATTGACTTGACTATTGATTAGCAAATCTCCTAGTCTATTGTCTAATCTATGGACTAATCCACTAGCTAGTCTGTGGACTACTATATTGTTTATTAAATAAACTATTCTAGTGACTAATGACTGGTCTAGTCTATGAACAAGTCTGTGGGCTAGTATATGGACTAGTCTATAGACGAGTCCATTGACTATGCTATGGACAAGTTTATTGACTAGTCTATTAACTTTTATTAACGCCACAAACTAGACTATTGATTTGTCAATGGGCTAGGCTATCGTCTGGACTATAGAACAGTCTATATTCTGGACTATAGAACAGTCTATAGTCTGGACTATAGAACAGTCTATAGTCTGGACTATAGAACAGTCTATAGTCTGGACTATAGAACAGTCTATAGTCTGGACTATAGAACAGTCTATAGTCTGGACTATAGAACAGTCTATAGTCTGGACTATAAAACAGTCTATAGTCTGGACTATAGAACAGTCTATAGTCTGGACTATAGAACAGTTTATAGTCTGGACTATAGAACAGTCTATAGTCTGGACTATAGAACAGTCTATAGTATGGACTATAGAACTGTCTATAGTCTGGACTATAGAACTCTCTATAGTCTGGACTATAGAACAGTCTATAGTCTGGACTATAGAACAGTCTATAGTCTGGACTATAGAACAGTCTATAGTCTGGACTATAGAACAGTCTATAGTCTGGACTATAGAACTGTCTATAGTGTGGACTATAGAACTGTCTATAGTGTGGACAATAGAACTGTCTATAGTGTGGACTATAGAACTGTCCATAGTGTGGACTATAGAACAGTCTATAGTCCATACTACAGAACAGTCTATAGTCTGTACTACAGAACAGTCTATAGTCTGGACTATAGAACAGTCTATAGTCTGAACTATAGAACTGTCTATAGTCTGGACTATAGAACTCTCTATAGTCTGGACTATAGAAGAGTCTATAGTCTGGACTATAGAACTGTCTACAGTCTGAACTATAGAACAGTCTATAGTCTGGACTATAGAAGAGTCTATAGTCTGAAATGTAGAACAGTCTATAGTCTAAACTGTAGAACAGTCTATAGTCTGGACTATAGAACAGTTTACTGACTAGTCAAAGGACTAAGTTGACTTTTTAATGAACTTTGAACTATTAAATAGTCATTTGACTCCTTATTTTTCTATGGACTAGTCTATGTATTAGTTTTTGGACTTGTCTTTTGACTATGGACTAAGTAGTATATTCGCTAATCTAGGGATAATTCCTTTGACTACTTTAACTCGCCTACAGCCTAGTTTATTGTCTAGACTAAGGACAATTCTCTTCTACTCTTAGCAATATCGATAATTCGTTGCACTAGTTCATTCCCATCCCTGCTTGTCAAGCATCAACTTAATGAAAAATACAAACAAAAAACGCTAAAGGGCCGACATCATACAAGAAAAACCGATAAATAACAATTACAACAACACATTATCATACAAACACTTACTTGCATTTAGCGATCCAACAAAACACATTTATCCATATACAGAACATACCCACTTGTACAAAACAATTTAATGTTCAACTAAACGCCACAAAATAAATGATGACACTTTTTTTTTGCTGAATTCAAGCGCTAATTTAAACGCTTCTACTTCTTCGAATTCTTCACTCAAACATTGGACACTTCCAGATTCTTCTTATGCCAATATTGAACGGGCAGATTGAGTTTAACACAAAAAAAGCAGAAATTTTGTATTGACGTCCGTCCATACTCTGCGTACAAATATGCATGAACTTTATGGTGGGTAAAACGAGATTCCGTAAAAAAAAACTCTATATGAAGGCCATTTTTTATTATTGTTTATTATTCTTTGTTTTTTGAACATATTCCGCGAATATTCATATGGAGTATCATAAAATTATAATTTATGATCGACAAACTGACATGCATTTCAATGATTGAGTAGAGTGAGTGGTGAACCCCTTTCAATTTTGTATAAAAATTTTTTTGCCTTTATCTTATTGAAAATTATCTGGAAAAAAAGTCGTTATATGTGTTTTCGTTTAAAAATTACAAAAATGCGTTCACATTTAGTTTGTGTGGTGAGAAGAAAAAAAGGTACATGAAGTTGGTGCTATAAGAAAAATTGTGACAAGTTCTCCAAATTTTTCCAATCAGTTGAATCTGTGCGATCTTTCTGAACTACTTATGTTCTTTAAAAGAGTAGACGATCATTTCTGCCCTAGAAGGGGACTTAAACCTACACCTTAAACACTCCTATTAGAATATAGTGGAGTTATTCGATATGAAATGTGAAACGATACTTCTGAAACCATTTTCTCTATTGAATCTTTGACATGTTGACGATTTGACTTTGGAAAGGCCAAATGATAACCTGCCTATTGAGATTCCAAGTCTTTTTATACCCACCATCAAAAAAGATGGGGGGTATATATTGATTTTGTCATTCCGTGTGTAACACATCGAAATATTGTTCACAGACCCCATATAGTATATATATTCTGGGACCTCGTAAGATTCTAAGACGATCTAGCTATGTCCGTCCGTCTGTCTGTTGTTGGCACGATAGCGTCCACAAAAAAGAGATATTGAGATGAAATTTTCCCAAAATATTTTTTATTGATCAGAAATATTTGGCATAGAAAATGGGCAAAATCGGTCAAGGATTTCACATAGCCCCCATACAAATGTATTATGAATTATGTCGGACATAGGACCATAATTGGGCCTACCCCCATATAATGTCCCCTTTTGAAAATTACTATAATGTTGATTACTGGCTTAAACATACGAATATAGCGATGAAATTTGACACACATAGTTTACATGATAGCTAATATCTCTCCACCAAACTATATGTAGATCGGTCCATAATTGACCCTACCCCCACATATAAGGTCCCCTTCAGAAAATGACTTTAAAGCTCATTATTGGCGTAAAAATACGAGTATAGCGATGAAGTTTAACATAAGTAAGTTTCACACGAGTGAAAATCTCTCCACTAAATTTTATGTGGATTGGTCCATAATTGACCCTACCCCCCATATAAGGTCCCCTCCATAAAATTACTTTAACGCTCATTACTGGCTTAAAAATACGAGTATAGCGATGAAATTTCACAGAAGTAAGTAAGAGCCAAATCTCTCTACCAAATCTTATGTGGATCGGTCCATAATTGCCCCTTCCAGCCCATATAAGGTCCCCCTTCAGAAATGACATTATCGCTTATTATTTGCGTAAAAATACGCGAAGAAATTTGACATAATAAGTATCTTAGGAGCCAAAACCTTTCCAGCTAATGTTATGTGGATCGGTCCATAATTGACCCTACTTCCTATATAAGGTTCCTATCCATAAAATTACTTTAAGGCTCATTACTGGCTTCAAAGAAGAGTATAGCGATGAAATTTCACAGAAGTAAGTTTTATATGAGCCAAAATCTCTCTACCAAATTTTATGTGGATCGGTTCATAATTGACCCTACCCCCCCATAAAAGGTCCCCTTCAGAAAATTACTTTAACGCTCATTATTGGCGTAAAAATACGAGTATAGCGAAGAAATTTGACACAGATAAGTATCTTAGGAGCCAAAACCTTTCCACCAAATTGTATGTGGATCGGGCCTTTAAATGACCCTATCCCGCGTATAAGGTCCCTAACAGAAAATTACGTTAACGCTCATTACTGGAGTAAAAAACGAGTAAAGTGATGAAATTCGATATAGTTTTGTATGAGCTAACATCTCTCTACAAAATTTTGTGGGGATCGGTCCATAATTGACCCTAGTGAAATTCGACACTGATAAGTTTTATAGGAACCGAAATCTCTCTACGAATTTGTATGCGGATCAGTCCATTATAACCCCACGCCATATAAATTTCCCCTCAGAAAATTACTACAACGAAAATATACGAATACCGCAATGAAATTCGACATAAACTAATTTTAAGCTAAAATCTCTCTACCATATTTTATGAGGATCGGTCCATAATTAACCTTAACCCCGTATAAGGTCCCTTTAAGAAAATGACTTTAATGCTCATTACTGGCTTAAAAATACAAGTAGATCTATGAAATTTTAAATAAATAAGGAACTGAAATCTTTCTACCGACTTTTATGAGAATTGGTCCATATGTGTATATATAACCCTACTCCCTATATAAATTAACATATTTAATTCGAAAGAGCACTTTCAATAGTTAAACCCCCATTAATGGACCTCTTTCAAATAATACAATGATGTTCTCGTTAATATCGATACATAATAATAAAATATTCGAAATATCAAAGTTTATTTATAAGGCAGTGATTTGATGGGGGGGGTATATAAGATTCGGAATATACTTGTTTACTTTACAATATGGCATCAGAAAGTGTAAGTGTTATACTCTTTAATTTGTAACATGGATCGATGGGCTTAAGAAAAGACCCTTTGGCCAAACAAAGAAAACTCCTCTAACTAACAATAATTGTCTGGTGTAAGTACAGCACGGTGTCTAAGAAAAATATCCTATATATTTAACTCTATACTTTGAATATAAAGCAACGCAAAAGATATGCTAAACATAAGGAATCGTATTAACAAGATGTTGGAGACAGTAGATTTCTCCAACTTATTATTATTTATGATAAACACATTGATTCTTGCAACTACAAAACAAGCATATTTTAAAACGAATAATGTGCAACAAGAGTATTGTGCCACATAAATTTAAACTAAACATAAACATACACCCAAACTTTTGCGATTTTGCAACATGGGGGTGCAATTGTTTTTCGTACGTCGCAAGATTCTTATAAGCACAAAAGTAGATGTGCTTTATGTCGTCTTGCTTTTTTCATAAATTTTCTCACTTCTTAAAATGAAACAACAAGAGGCAAAATAAAGTTAGTTGTATACTTAAGAATTTCTTAGAAACGTAGCTGTTTAGTAGTCGCAGAGGCAGTAATTCTTTCTACTCCTTGT
>NW_023995312.1:20000-25000 GCF_015586225.1 Lucilia sericata | reverse complement strand
GTTAGTTAGTTAGTTAGTTAGTTAGTTAGTTAGACCTATCCAAACACAATTGATTTTGACGAACATTGAATAGATATTTCATTCGTTCGATTTAAAACTCCAGTTTAGGATTTTAGTAAAACGGTTTTATTTTGAAGTACAGATATATGCATTATACGTTTATTATTGAAACAGAATTGTGAGAACTAAATTATGTTAAATATTTTCATATATTATTTACAAAGACAGTCTGTTTACATGGTTACATGATTTTATTATGTATGTAAACAAAATTTATAATTTATTTCTTATTGTTTTGTTTCAAAAAGATTTTCAAAATATAAAACCATTTCAACAACAAAAGTACAAAATTTATCTAAAATGCAACAAGAACATAAAAAGTTTATTAAATTAAGGTCTTCTTTTAGTAAAATAAAAAAACAACCTGCAACGAGGAAATTTTTAAACAAAGCATTTTTTCTTGTATTTGAGTAATGTAAACAAAATTGAAGTTGAAAGGAACAAAGATGTTGCAACACAATGTAAGACGGTTAAATAGACAACCATAGAAACACAAGAAAAAAACTTTGATTTTAACTCTTTTTGATGTTTAAAGCAACAAAAGTAAAAAAAAAAACTTTGAAAAAAAGACTTAAACAAAATGTTTAACCATACAACCTACGCAAATATGATGAATTACAATCGTGTTGTTTATGTGGTGCCCCCTTGTTAAAGTACTCCACAAATGCCGCAATCACTGCCGACCACATACAAAAAATTACATGCAACAAACATTGAGGAAACATTTCATCTCTATATCTGTAACTTTTGTATGAATCAAAATTAAAGTAGGTATTGTGTGTAACACTTGCAGGCGCAGCAAATAAACAACTAAGACTTGCACTCAAATATGATGCTTGCAACTGGGATTTTTGTAAGACGCTTGCTGCCAGTATACATGTAGTCATAATTTCTATAATATAGCTGTCATATTCATAATAATCACAAAAAAACAACTCTTTTTTCAAATCTTTTGTATAGAAATAGAGAAAAAAACTGGGATTTTAAAGTAGTTTTTTTTGGTATGTGGAGTGAAAGGTGCCCACTGTTTGTGTATGTTTAATGCTGTTCAGACAGTAGCTAAGCTTCTAAAATACTTAACAAATAAACATCACCACATCACAACATTTCAGTTGGTTGTTTGTATGTCTGTCTGTCTATTTGTTTGTTTATAACTTTACTACTTTTTTCTAATATTTATTTTTTTTGTCTGAAATTACAAGTGGTGGCAGTAGTTCAAAACAGTTGTAAACATTAATTTTAACAGTTTGTGGTGGTTTCTTTTGGTGCACTATACAAGAGGTATAGATTTTAAAAAATTTTGAGAATTTAACATATTATGTACTAACCCTTTCCCATGACTGCTGCCTGAAAGCTACAGTTTCTGGGATTTCAAAGTAGAATCCAAGGCCCCCACGCTTATAGTCATCCGTTTAGCAATGGATACTGTTACTAGCACCAATGTTCTGCTTTGTTCTGACAATAACTTTGCAAGATCAGCAGATCTACACAGAATACACCTCTGATATACATATGTTAAAAAATTTCTAAGATTACTCTATATAGAAACCACTAGTTGTGATAAAAATCAGTTAACTTTTCTAAAGACTAGGGTTTCTAATATTCGTTTTATATCGCCAAATTGTCTCTTTATGACAATATCAAAATTTTTTTTTCATTTATATACTGTTTTGTTTGCTGGAAGTCATTTGTATTCTAAAGAGGTGATATTTGAATAGAGTTTATCTCATCAAAAAATAGTTTTTTTCTGTACTAGATTTGTTATTTTACAAGTGGGTTGTTCTTTTAAAAATCTTCAAACATTGGTCATAATGCGTGTTTTCAAATTTGTGTTGTGGGTAAACAACTTGGTTCAAAGAAGGCAGAAAAGGGGGCGAGCAGTGACGGTAGGGAAAGGAGGAGGGAGAAATAGGGAACGAAAATGAGGCGAAAAGGCAAAGAGGGGACGAGATACAGAGAAAGGAAGGGGAGCAAAGGGGCACAACAGGGGGAGAAAACGAAAGGGAGGAGAAACAGGAGGAGGAGAGGGGGGAAAACAGGGAACAAACAAACAAACAAACAAACAACAAAACGAACGAACGAAACGAACGAACGAACGAACGAACGAACGAACGAACGACGAACGACCGAACGAACGAACGAACGAAACGAACGAACGAACGAACGAACGAACGAACGAACGAACAACGAACGAACGAACGAAAGAACGAACGAAACGTAACGAAACGAACGAACGAACGAACGAACGAACGAACGAACGCAACGAACGAACGAACGAACGAACGAACGAACGAACGAACGAACGAACGAAAACGAACGAACGAACCGAACGAACGGAACGAACGAAGACGAACGAACGAACGAACGAACGAACGAACGAAACGAACGAACGAACGAACGAACGAACGAACGAACGAACGAACGAACGAAACGAAGACGAAACGAACGAACGACCTAACGAACGAACGAACGAACGAACGAACGAACGAACGAACGACGAACGAACCGAACGAACGAAACGAACGAAAGAACGAACGAACGAACGAACGAACGACGAACTAAACGAACGAACGAACTGAACGAACGAACGAACGAACGAACTAACGAAACGAACGACGAACGAAACGAAGCGCAACGAGACGAACGAAGAACGAAACGAACGAACGAACGAACGAACGAACGAACGAACGGAACGAACGAACTGAAAGAACGAAACGAACGAAACGAAACGAACGAAAGAACGAACGAACGAACGGAACGAACGAACGAACGAACGAACGAACGAAACGAACGAACGAACGAACGAACGAACAACGACCGAACGAACGAACGAACGAACGAACGAACGAACGAACGAACGAACGAACGAACGAACGAACGAAGAACGACCGAACGAACGTAAGAACGAACGAACGAACGAACGAACGAACGAACGAACGAACGAACGAACGAACGAACGAACGAAAGAACGAACGAACGAACGAACGAACGAACGAACGAACGAACGAACGAACGAACCGAACGAACGAACGAACGAACGAACGAACGAACGAACGAACGAACGAACGAACGAACGAACGAACGAACGAACGAACGAACGAACGAACGAACGAACGAACGAACGAACGAACGAACGAACGAACGAACGAACGAACGAACGAACGAACGAACGAACGAACGAACGAACGAACGAACGAACGAACGAACGAACGAACGAACTAACGAACGAACGAACGAACGAACGAACGAACGAACGAACGAACGAACTAACGAACGAACGAACGAACGAACGACGAACGAACGAACGAACGAACGAACGAACGAACGAACGAACGAACGAACGAACGAACGAACGAACGAACGAACGAACGAACGAACTAACGAACGAACGAACGAACGAACGAACTAATAACTAACGAACGAACGAACTAACGAACGAACTAACGAACGAACTAACTAACTAACTAACTAACTAACTAACTAACTAACAAACAAACACACAAAACAACTAAACTAACTAACTAACGAACTAACTAACTAACCAACTAACTAACTAACTAACTAACTAACTAACTAGCTAACTAACTAACTACTGCAAAAACAATTGCCGAAAAACTATGAACCTCTTATAATCGATTTCCATTCCATATAGACATGTATAAAGCCAGCAAAAACTGGGTGGATAACTGGATTATTTTTCAACGTTCAAAAACTCAGTTTCCTGGACGTAATTCCTGAGAGTTTTTCAGTGTTAGTCAGAAATGTTATTTCCGGAATATCATCACTTCCAAGATACTTGGATCTAACTTCGACGAATGCCTGACGGTGGTGAAGAAAGTCCTTTAGAGTTTCACTGTCCTCTCTACATTCGTCTGAATCCGGACGTCCAATTTTGTACAAATGTGCTCGTAATCCTGTATGTGCACTCTGTATACGCACTATCATACTAATCTCGGACTTTCTCATTTTGATTCTTGTCTTGCTCTCATCAGGGTTACCCCATAGGATCTTCTTCTGGTTTCTACCCACCGTTTCGCTATTTCAAGAGGTCTAATGGTATTCTCTCACCCATAGTTTAATTTCAGCTTTAGTTGCGTCGAATGGTTTTGCGTTCGTCAAGTTGACTATCTCGACCTCCTTTCCCTTAAAGCTATTACATTCTCTCTTTCATTGTCGACTACTACCGAGTAACCTGAGAGAGTCTACAGTTAAACCGTTCTTACAATCCAGTGCGGTCTCAGACTTAATTCTATTACCTGATATTGCCCTAATATCTGTTTCTGGGTCTGCAATATAGACCACAGGCCCACTTTATCCCCCAAGGATGACGACGACACTTTGAATCGCGAGTAGATCAACACTTGCCGCCGGTATTGGGTTATTTATGCCATGTGCCGTAACTTTTATCTTTTAATTTTCCATATTTGTTTTGTCCAGTTTCTTGGTCCGCGGGGAATATAATATTACCAGGTGGTGAACAATCTGTCCTCCCTCAGCTTAGGTGAAACTAAGGATGGGAAAGGACAGATGGTCCATCACAACAAGGGGAGTTTTTTTTCTTCACAGACTACTACTTACCGTCTGTATTACTTCTAAGTCGTCTTATAATAACTTACATATAGTCAGAGAAAAATGTACTTTATTTCGAAGTTGGTATTTTTTTGCACAGTTGCGCTGTGTGTGTAGAAATGGTCGTATCCTCGTAAACAATTTTTTTGAGAAACAAAAGTACTTGCTTAACTCTGTATTTGCTGGCAGTCGTAGTAAGTACTTACCTAATTCCCTATTTGTAAGCGATCGTGGTAAGTACTTGCCTCCAATGTCATACCCGGATCTAGGAAAATGTAATATTATTCAAACAATATATATTAACTATTTCATGACATCCTTGCAATACATACACATGTTCATAGGTATATGCATATGTATGTATATGTGTA
>NW_023995312.1:7500-15000 GCF_015586225.1 Lucilia sericata | reverse complement strand
GTCAATGTCTGGTGTAAAAAATATAAATATTTTTTGTTTTATATATTTTTTTTTCCTTCGCGTTCTATAAAGCTACTTTAACAGTCGTAGTTGTGGCTTCTTCCTTTGGGGTTTTATGCATTTTTCATAAGTAAACACTTTAAAGCTTAAGCAAATATTTTGAAATATGAAACATGTTTAGTGTAGGGTATTTACTATTCGTATTTCTTACTAACATTATAAGTTTGTTAATATATGCATATGTATGTGTAAAGCGCGGTCATCACATACTAAATCATATAGCAAAACCTTTTGTCTTCTAAACAAACTATTCCTAATGGCTTCTTTCTTAGAAAATATTATAAAAGTTATGTAATAATATCTAACCGGAAAAGTATTTTAACATCTATACTGAATACTTTTTTATACACTTTCAATCATACCTCTATAATAATAAATTATACCCAACAAAAACTAGGCAATGGATTTCAATTGTAATTACTTACCTAACAATATACTGGATTACATAGAAGTAGTCTAATAAGATCTTACTAATAATGTGTTATATAAATACTTTCTAATTCGTTAGTCATCTTGCCAGTGAAGCTATAGAAGCTACTACTTTTTCTAATTACTTGTAATCATTTCTGGTAAGTACTTGCCACCAATGACATCACCGTGTTAAAATAAAATAAAACAAGTAAGAGTGTTATATTCGGCTGTGCCGAATCTTGTATACCCACCATCAAATCATTGCCAAAAAGGAATGCTTCCTTATAAATAAACTTTGATATTTTTAAGAATCGATGCTTTTGTTATTATCAAAACAATTTTCTCATTTATTACATCTATATATAGGGAAATTTTTGTCGAATTTTGTCGCTGTCCTTGTATTTTTAAGGTAGCAAAAAGCGTTAAAGTTATTTTCTGAGGGGACGTTTGGTCAATTATTTTTCTGAAGGGGACCTTATATGGGGAGTAGGGTCAATTATGAACTGATCCATATACAATTTTACAAAGCGATTTAGGTTCCTATAAAATATGTTCATCTCAAATTTCATCGCTATAGATGCTTCTTTTGGACAGTTATGAGCGTTAAAGTCATTTTCTGAAGGGGACCTTATATGGGGGGTAGGGTCAATTATGGACCGATCCTTATAAAATTTTACGATGATATAAAGGTTCCCAAAAAATATGTTTATGTCGAATTTCATCGCTATAGATGCTATATTTTTAGTCAATTATGAGCGTTAATGTCATTTTCTGAGGGGGACCTTATATGGGGGATAGGGTCAATTATGGACTGATCCTTATAAAATTTTACAATGATATTAAGATTCCTAAAAAATTTGTTTATGTTGAATTTCATCGCTATAGCTGCTTTTTTTAGTCAGTTATGAGCGTTAATGTCATTTTCTGAGGGGGACCTTATATGGGGGCTACTCGAAATCGTGGACCGATATTGCCCATTTTTAATACCAAACAAACTGCATCAATATAAAATATTTGTGCAAAATTTCAGCCCGCTAGCTGCTTCCGTTTGGACTCTATCGTGTTTTCAACAGACAGACAGAAGAAGAAGAAGAATTGAAAGGGTAAGGAAATTACTTTAAATCCGTTTAATGTGAAACTTATTTTCAAGGATGTTATACTTTGACAAATCACATTTGGACTTTAATAAATCAAAGTGGTTTGGGTATTGGAGCGGACGGACATGGCTAGATCGTCTGAGAATTTAATGAGGATCCAGAATATATATACTTATATGGGTCTTAGATGAATATTTCGATGTGTTACAAACGGAATGACAAAAGCAATATACCCCCCATCTTTTTTGATGGTGGGTATAATAAATAAAATAATAATAAATTTTAGCATTTTAATTCCATACATTGAAATGAAAGTTTTTACTGCATCTATATGTCACATGTACTGATCTACATGAGGGTCTACCGCAGATGCCATCAACCCCTATTCAATCCAAGTCAAGGGAGATGAGGAGACATCAAAAAGCCTTCCATGATTGCCCGTTATGAAGCATATACACGTTTAATGCTTTTCAGCCATTTCCAAAAATGTCATAACTGAGCTAATCATGTAAAAATCTATACGCTGAAAACCTATCATCTCATAACTGATCAGCATGAGGGTCTACCATTAGACACTAGTCAACGGTGTAGACTATTCTCTTATAGGTATCACTTCCAAAATGGTACGTTTAGTGCAAAACTCTCGTAATCAATTAAGTTAGTTAGTTAGTTAGTTAGTAGTTAGTTAGTTAGTTAGTTAGTTAGTTAGTTAGTTAGTTAGTTAGTTAGTTAGTTAGTTAGTTAGTTAGTTAGTTAGTTAGTTAGTTAGTTAGTTAGTTAGTTAGTTAGTTAGTTAGTTAGTTAGTTAGTTAGTTAGTTAGTTAGTTAGTTAGTTAGTTAGTTAGTTAGTTAGTTAGTTAGTTAGTTAGTTAGTTAGTTAGTTAGTTAGTTAGTTAGTTAGTTAGTTAGTTAGTAGTTAGTTAGTTAGTTAGTTAGTTAGTTAGTTAGTTAGTTAGTTAGTTAGTTAGTTAGTTAGTTAGTTAGTTAGTTAGTTAGTTAGTTAGTTAGTTAGTTAGTAGTTAGTTAGTTAGTTAGTTAGTTAGTTAGTTAGTTAGTTAGTTAGTTAGTTAGTTAGTAGTTAGTTAGTTAGTTAGTTAGTTAGTTAGTTAGTTAGTTAGTTAGTTAGTTAGTTAGTTAGTTAGTTAGTTAGTTAGTTAGTTAGTTAGTTAGTTAGTTAGTAGTTAGTTAGTTAGTTAGTTAGTTAGTAGTTAGTTAGTAGTTAGTTAGTTAGTTAGTTAGTTAGTTAGTTAGTTAGTTAGTTAGTTAGTTAGTTAGTTAGTTAGTTAGTTAGTTAGTTAGTTAGTTAGTTAGTTAGTTAGTTAGTTAGTAGTTAGTTAGTTAGTTAGTAGTTAGTTAGTTAGTTAGTTAGTTAGTTAGTTAGTTAGTTAGTTAGTTAGTTAGTTAGTTAGTAGTTAGTTAGTAGTTAGTTAGTTAGTTAGTTAGTAAGTTTGAAAGGTGGATGTGTATACATATCTAAAATCAGAAGAAATACACCTAGTACCTGAGTTAGGTTTCAAACCCACAACCTCCGTTATGCCAGATTAAAACACCAACCTACACTAGGCCATACATTAATTCCATTAATATTCTATGATTTCCTTTTAAAAGCAAACATTAATAACAATACAAATTTCCTCTAACTTCAATTACATTTTACCATTTCCAATAACTTACGAAATACGAAGATTATCAAACTACAAAGTGATGAATAAATTGAATTACAACAGTTTGCTCTATACGAAATTCATTGGAATTTACCAAAACTCTAATTATATTTGTAATTTCAGGTTAATATTAATAATAAATATAATTTTGCATTAATATTTCCTTTAATAGGTTATGGGTCGATATATAGCTTTTGTTTTTGGTTTATGTATACTGTATTAATAACACTAAAATATTAATAAATTATGCTTTTACTCTAATAACATTAAATGTTTACAATCAAGATAATTTAATAATATGCATATTATGGATGTTAATATACTTGACATGTTTTATTTCATTTTTATTGATTAATAAAATGAGACGCCATCGTCTAATTGTCTAAATGTAATTGTCGCCTTTCAAAAAGCTCTAGACCCATAATTCACTCATCCCCCGTACCACTTTTTCGATTTTGAAAATATGGTATTATTATAAATAATACACAAGTAACTATAATATTTTGTTTTAAGTATATTTCTTGGGGGAAATGTGTCAAGAGGGGAAAGTTGGGTTGTATACAATTTACTCTTTTACACTGTCTACTTGTACTCATACTTGTATGTAATAGAAGTGTTCAAGTAATTAGAATTATGACCCCATAAACAAATGTTTTGCATCTAGCTATTCTTGAAATTCCCCCTTATTATAAGTCTATTGGATAGTTTACACTCTGCTGTAATACTGTTACTATAGTTGGGTGTATTTTTTTTTTAATCAATTTTGAAAATTTATAGCTATTCTTATATAATTTATGTTTATTATAATTATTTAATAATGTGTATGGTTGGAACATACCTATATGTATATGATACTGAAAGTTTAACTCCTATCTGAAAATTATATTCAATAAATAAGCAATGTTTGTTTTACAAATGCGTGTTATATTAGGGTGATCGGAATTTGTGGTATTGAAGTTAATATACATTAATTATTTCAGCAGTATGTTGCTGAAGAAGATTCTTCATCCAATAAGTATATTGTATTCTCTATCAACCACTAAGGCAAAGAGAACTATATATCCCGAGAACGTGAATACTTAGGAGAGAACTAAAAGAACATGTAACTTAGTACATATAATCGGATGTACTAATATTTGTGCTTAATTCATAAGGGAGGAGTCTAAGAGCTTAACGTGAACACCTGCGGCCTTATTTCACGGTGGTTTTATTCACCCACTGAGTAGACTTGAGATGGTCTACCACTCGATACTGAACCTTTCTATGACAAACTCAGGTGGCAATTTTGCCATAGTAGCCCCATTGCGGTGCGACAGGGAGCATGGGATCAATCCCAACACAAACATCGGCATTCTTTAACCTTTTAAAGCCTGCGCAACCACACTACTGAGATGGCCCTGTTGATTCGGCAACAGCACCTAGAGACGTATTTGGTAGTCCAAAATACCCAGCCAATAAATCAAGATCCCTCTGTATGTCAGATAACTTGACAAAGGATGTAGGAATTTCCAAAGTCAATTCGAGCCCAATAATTGACCCGACAAGTTGAGTGGTGGACCTCAACCATAAGTCGCATAGCATGAAACATCCTACATCCTGTTGAGATGGCAATAGTACCGAGAACTTCCCTGAAGTAAAAGGTCTACTAAATTAGTAGTCTCCTGTCGGGCAGAGGAGTCTTTCCCGATCGTTTATCAGATTACATCAGTTCCATTCTCAGATCATAAATAACGATCTACGGAATAGCGGGCAACCATCAAGTGTCAACCTGAAATACTGTCGACCTACTACGCGAAGAGTTGCTCTGTCACATCACACAGTGACATCTGTTGAGATGGCAACAGCACCGGAGAGAGAATCCAGACATATATGGCATTTAGATATATCAGTCCTTGAACCAACATTCTTTCCCGCGAATTCAGGTATAAACCACAGAGGTTCCGAATGAACCTCAACCAACTGACCAGCCAGGGCAGGTACTGCGGGCAACTGGGCACCCATAGTGCCAGATTATATGATGCTCTGGTTCGACCTCATGTCAAATCATTCCAAGGAAAGGCAGAGGATTAATTTAGTCATCACCAGTTTATTCTCCCGGCAGACTAGAGGTATTGGTAGCACCTCTTTCCTCCGGGATATTGCAATAACACCAGGATGGAGATTTCACGAAGATAACATGCCCCCGGGGGGTCCCATTGGACAGAGAGTCATACCTTAATGATTCAAGGTGGGTATATTACTAATATTTATGTGATTTACCAACATCAGTACTAACCTATAATTTCCTCACCGCTATAGTGGTGTAGGGTATAAAAACAGCTCCATAATTTCTTCAAATATACTGACAAAACCAAGCCATATATTCGTCGGTCATCGAAATGATAAGGGAGGCAAAACAAGGCACCATTTCATGTCAAGAGAGGGTGTCTTAAAAAGTAATGTGGAAAAGCAAAGAGATCCATCACCTTGCACCATAGACCTGTACAATTTGGTTAGCAATCGCATGTAAGGCCCAACAAGTAATGGGATATTCTTAACGAAAAGATTAGTACAGTAAGGTGGTTCAAAATAAGAAAGTGAACAACCATGCTGCGAGTTTAGTTAGGGTATGATGATAAAGGGATTGAAAATTGGAAATTTGCCCTTTGAGGAGTTGCTACTGCTAGCCACGATAAGAATACCAAATTATACAAGCAGAACGATTCTGAAGCTATTCCAAGGCTACGTTTGTTAAGAACAAAAAATCTCCTATTTCATCTCTAAAGCAACCATTCGTAATATTCGAAATGTGCCCATTAGAGGAGGTGCTACGTTAGCCCCGATAAGGTTACCGAAATACATACAACGGTTGTCCTTTGCTCGCAAGAAATAGGTGATCATTAACTCGCAAGAAAACAGTGTATATAGCTGCCTTTTTCAGAATTGGAAAGGGGCCCATTAGCCAATACAGGCTACCTGAAGCATGAAGGAGGTCACTAACTAGCTACAATACGGGTTATTGAAGCGCCATGGTTGAGGGCAGAAAAAGCTGAAGACTTCAATTTAGCAGCCCTGACATTTATACCAACTGTTTAAAAAAGTGGGCGGGCCGGAAATAGTGGGTGTGGTGTCTTCCGCGTGGTGTAAATGCGGAAAGAACGTGTAAATCAGTAACAGAGGGCGTGGTACCTCCCATTTGAAATAAATATTAACATTCGAATATCTGAGAAACTGTAACAGTTAGAGTTCTCAAATTTTGTGAGAATATCTTAACCATAATTAGAACAAAAATGTGCAGACCAGCTATAGTGGGCGTGGTAAACTTAAATAATTACTAGTACCAAAATAAATATATTTAGTTAACGTAAGTGTGTTAGAGATAGAGACTTAGAATTTCGCTCTTATATGAAGATTTCTCTATGGACGGAATGACAGATTTGTATATTTTTCGACCATCTCATCAAAGTGCCATTCTAATATTTATACGTTGAATCATTAAATGTCTAAGAATTTATGTATATTATAAATTTATGACATTTGCATGTCAATTGTTAATATGGCGCCAATGTGTCATCAATATTTTTACATTTATTCTCTACTACAGTCTCTCACTCACACACAATTCATTCATTCATTCATGCATGTGTTCATTGATTCATGTTTATATCGAAGCATTTAATAGTACGATAATTGTCATCATTGAATAAAGTGTCTTTGAAAGGTCTACAATTTATCTTCTATATTAGGTTATGCATTTAACATTTGTTTCATTAATGCATGATATTTGCTATTTTGAAAATTTGTTCATTCGATGGAATATATATTTTCTCTACAAAAAGTCATATTTTATAAGAAATTGGTAATTTTAAGGTGTCACCTTAAATCAAAAAATTTATGCTCCATTAAGTTCCAAACATCTGCAGTTTATTTAAAACTGAGTCTCAAAATGTGTCTTGCACGAAAGCTGAACTATACAAACAACCTTTCAAAATCTGTTGACATTTTCTAGGTATTTTCGAAACGACCCCAAACTAAATGCTAAAACCTAAACACTAACTACAAAA
Organism: Lucilia sericata; assembly: GCF_015586225.1. Lineage (NCBI taxonomy): Eukaryota > Metazoa > Arthropoda > Insecta > Diptera > Calliphoridae > Lucilia > Lucilia sericata. The sequence goes on along the minus strand of NW_023995312.1, from coordinate 7,725 downwards.
CGCAAACCAATCGAAACAATTGCATTTGCTTTTAAAAATTTATGTCACACATTGAAACACAAATATGTTGCACAAAAACTGCGACACAATATGTGTCCTGTATACGTACATATTAATGGACATACAAAGATTATAAAACATGGAGCCATTTCTAAGTTAATAAATTTTAAAGGTTTCAATGGTAAAAACTAAAAATATTTATCATTTTCTGTTAAAACCCTTTTA
>NW_023995312.1:0-2500 GCF_015586225.1 Lucilia sericata | reverse complement strand
TTGAAAATAGAAGTGTTTGTTTTAAGGGAATTTTTCTTTAAAAAGTTTAATAATCCTATGAATAAGTAGTTTAATGAACATGTTTAATGCTTAACTCTACTTCAATGCATTATAATGAATTCAACAGATTTAACCTTATATTAACAGATTGAGAGAGAGTAAGAAAACTCACAATTTTTATGATTTTATTGTCATTAAGGTTATTGACTTTTCCCAGGCATGTTATTTACATACATATGTAGATATTAATGTGACTTTAGAAAATCAGAACGTTTAGTGGATTTGGTAGCCATATTCAAGCATATTGGCAACTCCTGTAAGGGATATGTTGGACTTGTAGGTTTATGATTCTGTTATGTCACAAATAATTTAATGTTGCCAAAAAATTGAGATGTGAAGCACCACCAGCTCTAGAACAGTGAGTCGCATCACTGTCGGCACATTTCGATGAATCCACCTTCTACACCTGGAAAGATGATGGCGCCATACGGCTTATGGGTAACTAAGCCAGTTTTCCAGACATAACAATATCGTAATCTGATCTAATAAACTACTACTGATCTAATAAACCTGAAGTGCTTTATTAGCTTCAGACCAATTACCCATAATCGTTTGTGTGTGGATCAACCTATCGACTTTATTGTCTCTGAACTCCAACATTACATAAACCAAAAGAAAGCAGACTGGCTCGGCTGCAGATCTTCCAGCTCCTACTAAAGTTCACTAATCAGAGATTAAATTTAATAAAACTATCATCGTAGCAGCAACCCGCTTTATTCCTGCTAGTCGACTATATGTACTTCACAGCAGAGGCAGCGAGACTAGCAAACGAGCACGTCGACAGCTGAAAGCGTGACACCAGTAGGTTGTTGAAGCGGAATAAATGGTTATATCATCTGAAGAACTTTAAATTGAGCTCAGAAGTTGGTATGTTGTGGTCTACAGTTCGATTTCTCTTGAACCTAATGAAGATTTAGTTTGCAGACATCACCATTTCCGACTCTGAATGGCGCTCGCGTGCATTGATTGAGCAACCAGATAGAGATTAGGTAAACGAAGTGTAGTTCGCAAACTCCACAGCTGTCTAGTCTCAGACATTCCATAATCCTACACCCCTTCTGCTGCAGAGGCCTTTTCCGTTACCAAACCATTCAAGGCGATTGGCTACGAAGGAATTTCCATGCTGTTGCTGAAACATCTTGGCAAGCGGGGAATCAAGTACTTGGTAATGGTTTTTAACCTGTCAACCAGCAGCATGGTGATACCTAATGCCGGTACTTAAAACAGGAAAGAATGCGACAGACGGTTAATCCGATTTCCCTCCTGTCACCAATCGCGAATGCGCTCCTTCTCCCCCAGATATCCAGACATCTAACAGAACCTCACTACTAGCATCGCAAGAGGTCGTCACTCGTTCGTTGAGTTTAGAGATAAGTGGGGGTGGTCTCTGTTTAACTTCTAACTCTCTAAACTACCCACACCTCCACAAGTTGTGGAAATGATATTATATGCGGATGACTGAACGATTGATGCGCTGATGCGCTATGTGATCGTGTGAATGCTTATCTCAGAGAAGTATACAATTTCTTCATTGGACTCAACTTGAATTATCACCAGCACAGTCTACAGCAACACTCTTCAACATCTGGATGAAGGAGGTATACATGAATTTAGGCGTCGTAGTAGATGTATCCCAAATACTGTGAACCACACACACACATTTTGTGGTTCACCTTTGACAGCAAGTTTATATCCTCAGCTCATACCACTGCAATTACATACAGACTTGGACTAGGCGGCTGTACTTGGGGAATGAAACATTGTTGGCTACTTATAAAATAATTGGCCCGGTCAGTGGTCAATTATGCTGATCCAGTCTCCATCACTAGGTGATACCCAGTGATGGATCAAAGATGCCCAACGAAATGTAACGGGCTGCATGCAAAAACACGAGGAAACGAAAGTCCTTCCAGTCCTCCTGACTAAATAACTCCTCATGGGGTATCATCAAAGGAGCCATTCCAAATATAACATCACACAGATGCTCCCAAGAAGCATGTCGTTGTATATGAAAAGAAGATATCCCTTTGATTGTAATTCCTATACAGCCGCTTTGACCAACATTCATTGAGACGCTATGAATACGGCGGTTGTTCTTGGAAGTCTCCCACTAAGGAGATTAAAGAGAAGCATTAACTCTTCCAGAGGTATGCTTTACATCATATGGACACGTGGACACCATGATGTGATCCTAACTAAGGCGTTAAGGATAAGTAAGGTAACCGAGGTCAGTATTCTGAGTAGACACGCAGGATTATGGACACAACTCTACAAAAGTTGGATAAACAGATTCAGACAGAATGTGAAACTTTGTAACACTTTATATGCATTGGCTTTCATCATTATTAGATCCAGGTGCGATATGCCAGTAGTTTTAACTCTTCACTTAAGGCTATCACAATGTACAATAGATGATTATGGAATAAATCAGCGATTAAGA